>NW_027139179.1:0-17082 GCF_035084215.1 Heptranchias perlo
ATATTAGAGCTTGCCCTCCTCTACTGATTATAATAGAAATCCAGTGGAATTAGGAAAACTATTACAATGTTTGAGTTAAAGGTTTCTAATAAAAATGCTCCACCGTATTTCAATCCTTTATACTGACTGAAATATTATTTACAGCAGAAACATATTCCTAGTTAGAGTGTAATTTATGGCAATGCAGTGTGCCGGAAAAACTGGAATTCATGTGTGCTACTTTATTACTGTGCATTCATGTTGTAATCTGAACATGAGTTGTTTATTGAAGCTAAATCTTATTCAGATGTGTTTTCTGTCACTAAATGGTTCTCAAATTAAAGGTGTGGATAAGATGGGTTGCAACTGGAGCTCTAAAATTCTTGTTGAACTTTTATTCAAAGCATAAATATGAAAGGAATAAAGCATTTATAAGACAGGGTTTTTGATAAATGCAATAACATTTTGTTTCCTGTTCTGATAACCTCATGATTGGAACTGCTTCCATATCCCCAACCACTTCGATAAATCTGCCCCTTTCAAGTGCTGAACCCCACTTGTATCTGCAATACAGAGTGGAGTTGAAATTGTGGCTTCTCTCTCGATACAACAAATTACAAAATTTGAAAAGAAATTTTCTGTATCTGTATAAAATGAAAAATATGCGTACCAGTTCAATGGTTTATAGCAAATGAAGTACCATTTTGGGCTCAAATGGCCCAGTGAATTTCTTACTTAATCGCCACTTATCCCCTCTAGAGTTGCAACAGCTCAACTGACGCTTCGGAGACTATTAAAGAATTTCTGTGACAAAATTAAGAAAGTTTATTATACAGATTATTGTGTTTAAAATGAAACAAATTTATCTTAATGCTCATTGTACTAACCGAACATACAGAGATAAACAGTAAAATATTCAGTCCTATAAGCTTCATGCTGACCATGGCAGTTGTGATAGAAAGTTATCTGAAAAACAGCACACTCCAAGTCCAAATAATTATTATATACAGAATAGGGCTCAATCCCTCTGGACATCAACAATTCTGGTGTATATGAATATATCCCTTATTGTATGAGTTACAGTAGATGGAAATAACAAGTTGGATCCTTAATCAGCTAATAGGAAAGCACAGGCATGTTTCCTTTCATTAGCAATCACGATAGTTCTGTTAATTTGTACTATAAACTATGAGACGTCATATTCCCATTTCTCACATATAAAATATTTTAATACTTTTTGAAGCATACAGATCTAATAACTCTTTGTGACATCAATACTACCATTTGGGATGAATCATAATGATACAGCACTTACATTCAGAACGACACCAAAAATAAACTATTCACTTAAAAGCTTGAGGGTGAAATATTCGGCAGGTGCTCAAATTTGGTATCTAATTAAATGCTCTAGTCTGTAGATTAAAACAATAATTAGCTAACCTTTGCCATTAATTTTCTCAGATAATAGTTTTAGGACATCACTTAATGTCCCACCTGTTTGTCTGCCTATCTGTATCTCATTTGCATAAAAGTAATTCCTCTAATTACAGCAGTTGGATAGCATCTATTTGAGGATTCTATGGAAAATTATTATTTTCATTCTCTCTATGGAATTCTGTAATTTCTTTGCTTAACAAATTGAATTTAGTATTCATACTCAGTTCAGATTTAAAATAACTAGCACCATTTTGTAAATTTCTATTAACCCCGCCCTCCCCGATAAACTCAATCCACCCCGCCCTCCCCGGTAAACTCAATCCACCCCGCCCTCTCCGGTAAACTCAATCCACCCCGCCCTCCCCGGTAAACTCAATCCACCCCGCCCTCCCCGGTAAACTCAATCCACCCCGCCTTCACCGGTAAACTCAATCCACCCCGCCCTCTCCGGTAAACTCAATCCACCCCGCCCTCCCCGGTAAACTCAATCCACCCCGCCCTCTCCGGTAAACTCAATCCACCCCGCCCTCCCCGGTAAACTCAATCCACCCCGCCCTCCCCGGTAAACTCAATCCACCCCGCCCTCCCCGGTAAACTCAATCCACCCCGCCCTCCCCGGTAAACTCAATCCACCCCGCCCTCCCCGGTAAACTCAATCCACCCCGCCCTCCCCGGTAAACTCAATCCACCCCGCCCTCCCCGGTAAACTCAATCCACCCCGCCCTCCCCGGTAAACTCAATCCACCCCGCCCTCCCCGGTAAACTCAATCCACCCCGCCCTCCCCGATAAACTCAATCCACCCCGCCTTCACCGGTAAACTCAATCCACCCCGCCCTCCCCGGTAAACTCAATCCACCCCGCCCTCCCCGGTAAACTCAATCCACCCCGCCCTCCCCGGTAAACTCAATCCACCCCGCCCTCACCGATAAACTCAATCCACCCCGCCCTCCCCGGTAAACTCAATCCACCCCGCCCTCACCGGTAAACTCAATCCACCCCGCCCTCCCCGGTAAACTCAATCCACCCCGCCCTCCCCGATAAACTCAATCCACCCCGCCCTCCCCGGTAAACTCAATCCACCCCGCCCTCACCGGTAAACTCAATCCACCCCGCCCTCCCCGATAAACTCAATCCACCCCGCCCTCCCCGATAAACTCAATCCACCCCGCCCTCCCCGGTAAACTCAATCCACCCCGCCCTCCCCGGTAAACTCAATCCACCCCGCCCTCACCGGTAAACTCAATCCACCCCGCCTTCACCGGTAAACTCAATCCACCCCGCCCTCCCCGGTAAACTCAATCCACCCCGCCCTCCCCGGTAAACTCAATCCACCCCGCCCTCCCCGGTAAACTCAATCCACCCCGCCCTCCCCGGTAAACTCAATCCACCCCGCCCTCCCCGGTAAACTCAATCCACCCCGCCCTCCCCGGTAAACTCAATCCACCCCGCCCTCCCCGGTAAACTCAATCCACCCCGCCCTCCCCGGTAAACTCAATCCACCCCGCCCTCACCGGTAAACTCAATCCACCCCGCCCTCACCGGTAAACTCAATCCACCCCGCCCTCCCCGGTAAACTCAATCCACCCCGCCCTCCCCGGTAAACTCAATCCACCCCGCCCTCCCCGGTAAACTCAATCCACCCCGCCCTCCCCGGTAAACTCAATCCACCCCGCCCTCCCCGGTAAACTCAATCCACCCCGCCCTCACCGGTAAACTCAATCCACCCCGCCCTCACCGGTAAACTCAATCCACCCCGCCCTCACCGGTAAACTCAATCCACCCCGCCCTCACCGGTAAACTCAATCTACCCCGCCCTCCCTCCCCGGTAAACTCAATCCACCCCGCCTTCACCGGTAAACTCAATCCACCCCGCCCTCACCGATAAACTCAATCCACCCTGCCCTCACCGATAAACTCAATCTACCCCGCCCTCCCTCCCCGGTAAACTCAATCCACCCCGCCTTCACCGGTAAACTCAATCTACCCCGCCCTCCCTCCCCGGTAAACTCAATCCACCCCGCCTTCACCGGTAAACTCAATCTACCCCGCCCTCCCCGGTAAACTCAATCTACCCTGCCCTCAACAATGGCTAGATCACCAAACACCTGTCTAGAGAGCACAGATCAACATTTCTGATGTGACTCTCATTGCTACAATTTCATTTGAAACCGTACAATAATTTTCGATGTTATTTAACATACTGGTTTATAAATATTGTTACAAAAACCTTTATTCAGTTATTTATATATTTTAATGTACCATTTTAAGTAAGAATTTAATAACTGCATTCTAATTAATGTACTCCTATAAACAATTACATATTTTGGTTGTAATTTATTGATTAGTGGTTAACATTTACATATAAGAACATAAGAAATAGGAGCAGGAGTAGGCCAATCGGCCCCTCGAGCCTGCTCCGCCATTCAATAAGATCATGGCTGATCTAATCCTAGCCTCAAATCTAAATTCATGTCCAATTTCCTGCCCGCTCCCCATAACCCCTAATTCTCTTTACTTCTAGGAAACTGTCTATTTCTGTTTTAAATTTATTTAATGATGTAGCTTCCACAGCTTCCTGGGGCAGCAAATTCCACAGACCTACTACCCTCTGAGTGAAGAAGTTTCTCCTCATCTCAGTTTTGAAAGAGCGTCCCCTTATTCTAAGATTATGCCCCCTAGTTCTAGTTTCACCCAACCTTGGGAACATCCTTACCGCATCCACCCGATCAAGCCCCTTCACAATCTTATATGTTTCAATAAGATCGCCTCTCATTCTTCTGAACTCCAATGAGTAGAGTCCCAATCTACTCAACCTCTCCTCATATGTCCATCCCCTCATCCCCGGGATTAACCGAGTGAACCTTCTTTGTACTGCCTCGAGAGCAAGTATGTCTTTTCTTAAGTATTAAACCCAGAGAACCAGCCTGAGTGCTACAAATGAATAAGATCAAACTTGCATTTTCATTATCAATATCACATTCACAACTTTCCTGTTGGTCCCTGGAGGATTGCTTGAAAATCATGAGCTGGACTTTCCTTTATTAAATATTTCTCCTTCATTTTAAGCAAATGTCTATGTAAATCTTTAAGTCTCCCTCGCCACTGCCCAATCAAGGGACTGGGCAGGCAATCCGTTGTGAATCTTTGGAATTCTCTACCCCTAAGGGCTGTGGATGCTGAGTCGTTGAGTATATTCAAGGCTGAGATAGATAGATTTTTGGACTCTAGGGGAATCAAGGATATGGGGATCGGGCAGAAAAGAGGAGTTGAGGCTGAAGAACAGCCATGATCTGATTGAATAGCGGAGCAGGCTTGAGGGGCCGTATGGCCTACTCCTGCTCCTATTTCTTATGTTCTTCTTACGTTACCAAGTCTCAACTGTTCTTGGACCCACCAAGAACGAGCATTTCATGATTTTCTGTGGCTAGCCGCTGGCTTGCTGGCTTTTGTACCAGAGTTTTGGTCAGTTATCGATTTGGGCCTGGGAACTTGTTTCAGATTCCGGATGATGGACGGGCCCCTCAGGGGATTCAATCTAGCTCAGGATATCCTTTTGGAAATGTGTAGTCACTGGAGCTTTTTGAGTGAAAATTCTTAAATGGTGCTGGGTTTCCCCATACTGTGACGACTGATTTTTGTCTCATCAAATTCAATGGTTGTAGGGTTTGTGGCATCACTGTTAAAATAACTCCCATTCCAAGATGCATTTACTTGCACAGCTTTTTGTTTGGATCGATATTCCATTGTATCTGTAAAACTTTCACCAATAAGATTTTAATTACAAAGTAAAAGCCATGAAATTAAAAGTTATACTACTAGAATCAAAGCTTCTGCTAATTAATGATCATTATTGTTCTATTACATCGTTTCTTCATAAAGTGCATTTTCCGATTAGGAGACTTTAAAGTGAATGATGAACACTTAAGATTACTTTGGGGATTGTATTTTCAATTTCTTTCTTATCACTATTAGAAGTAAAATACAAATTATGATTTCCTATATTATATATTGGGCATAATGTCAAATTAGTTGAAAACCTAGATTAAAAAGCTTCTGGGTTCATTCTTCCATTATTATAATGCTTGAAATACCAGACATTTACTTGAAATAAGTTATGTTTCTTGAAATGTTATGTTTAAAGATTCAATCTCATTTGAATTTTTCATTTGCAATAAATGTATTTGAGCACGAGGCACCATTATAAGCCTGCGGCCACGACCATAAAATCAGCATGAAAGAGCTGCAGGTGACGTCAGAAGGACACGGTCCCTATGGAAACAAGCGGACTTATTCTGGGATATTCTAAAAATCGTGTTAATACCCTAAATGGCCAGTGGGCAAAACATTATTGGCTATTTAACAAGCATGTTTGGACAAACTCAAATGTTCAGTCAGGTAACCTATTGAACCACATGCATGATCAGCAGAGTATTAAGATTATGAGTTTTCATGTTTCACCTCCAGTCGGTCTTTGTGCTACTGTGATACAACATAATTCCCATTGAACCAATTTACAAGGTAAGGCTGTAATGTTCAAAGCAAACTACAAAAACGGCATTATTTTAGGAACATATATTTTTGTTTAATCGAGCTGTAAATGGCATCAGTCGTTTTCCAACAATGCATTTGATTGAAGGAAAATGTACTAGTGAACCGTATATCATCTTTTCTCAGGAGGTTTAATGTTTTCAGTTATAAAGTGATGTCAGAAAAATCAAGATAGAACAATTTGAGTTGTGATAGTAAAAATTAATGTGAAAATGCTCATTAACCAGAGATTCAGGATTGGTTTAGGACTCAGGTTTTGTTGGTGCTAACATGCATTCATTGATCGTTACTCAAGGAGCAGGTGCTAATATTTAAAATTTACGGGTCGCTTCCTCCATTTGACGGTGTATTCTTAAGACTTCCTAATACTCAGTAAAAGACTCCAGTTTCTTTTAAAACCTTGTTTATAATTCTTTACTCCCCCTATTTTGTCCATGAGATTACACCCCTAGTTTCCATACTACACTTCAGAGTCAGGTCCAGCCCATGGATGTCTAGACAGATGCTGCTAATGATCCAACCATAAGAAATGTACTTGAATGAAATGTACTTGAATGAAGTGGGAAAGGAATCCCTCTCTAAGCAGCTTTCCCTTCCTGGTCCTCCTAGCCTCACAAAAATAACATTAAAAAATTTCTTCAGGCTGCACATTTGTACCTCAAAATTGCAACTGAGGTCCTATCTAAGTCATAGGATCCTGATTTGCATTTTAAAAAGTGGCCAACCGCTTGAAACAGGTAGGCAGTCCTGGCACCCTTCTCAGGACCCTACCCAAGATGCAGCACCAGCGTAAATGGGCATTCAATGACCTGACACCACTTGCAGCCCACTACCTTCCCATTTACACCGGGCGGAGGCAGTTAAAATTGGCCACAGTGTCCATGCTAGGATTTGCAACACTAGAATCTGAAGTAGGGTCTTCTAATTGGGAGCCCAGTACTCTAGTGTTATAGATATTTGTGCCATTCCCATCAAGCATTCGGATAGCACATTAAGGACTGTCAAAGCAAATTATGTTGAAAGATTTTAAAATTAACTTGTAAATTATTGTTCATTGAGGTATTTGCACAGTGTGGTTTTTATAATAACTAATGCTGGAATTGCTTCAATCTCACTACTTCCAAGGATTATTATGAAATCCATCTAAATTATTTGACAAATCACAATACAAATTATTGCTTAGAGTAGGTCTAGAGCTTAAGGTTGGAAATAAATTCTGGTATGCATAACAGGTGCTTCAGTAACATAGGAATTCCATTACCAGCTAAATGCGTATACACCCCAAGCACATCTCAAGCGATGATTATTTCTTCTCTCTCTGCTTTCATTTAAAAAAAATGCTAATAAGGCATGTTAATGCTGAGGAATGGAACAATTTTTAGCACTCCTAGGTCAGCTGTAGCACAGGTGAATGCGGAGTAAAACTCCCTCTAAACCTGCTCCTGTAATGTGCCTCAACCCCAACCTCAGAAACAGTTTTGTGCTGTGCACTTGAGCCAACTAGGAACTGGACTGAGACTGCACCAACTCATTTCAAGTAGGACCCTTACAAACAGTAGTCTGAGGAGATTTTCATCCTATCAGTTCAAGCTGGATTGGAACACAGGGACCAGAGATGTACAGCCAGTGTCTAATCTACTGTAATACCCAGTCTTTCAAATAATGGGCACTCCTGAATAGTTGTGATCTTGACAGATGACTTACAACCAGTACGTGACATCACTGATGGAATAAGCAGACATTATGTAGCATTCAGATAGCATGACAAAGAAAATTAACTCTGTGCACTGAATATAGGCTGGACCTAACTCTGGCGGATATCATGGAAATAGAGATCTAGCCTAGGGAATAAAATATGGGGGAGGGAAGAATTGGACGTTATTGTAGTCAATCCATACCAGTTGGATGTTTTGAATAATTATTTCCCTTCTAAGTCTGTGTTTAACGTTTGCTCAATACTTTGCTAGTACTGAACAATTTTGCATGTTTCATTTGCTATTACTAGTGAATCTCCCGTGGCACTGCTCATTGTGCCTTTGCATAAGGACAGCGACATTAAACCATATATTATTCTGCTACTAAAGTGTAGGTCTATGTTCCTTTAAGGTTAATTGATGTGCAGAAATCACAGGGTAAGTTCAGACACAGGTCAATTAGAAGGCTGCAGACATTGTGGCTCCAGTAGTTTCCTTTGCTGGGAAGTTTGTCTCTATATTCCAAATGATTGTATTTGCTTCTTTATACATCTTTCCCAAGTGCCCCACAGAAATTTGCATGAGACAAACATCTGATATATAATGAACAGGACACACACAGTTTTAATAATATAAATATTAATGGACCGTAAAGAAAATATAGTGGATAGATTATTGGATTCTGATAATCAGGCAGCAGGCAGGCATTAAGGCAGATAAAATCTTACATTATAAACATACAAAAAGGGAACAAAAACATCAAGCCCATTCAATCCAGACACAGCATAAAAATGCATACCATCGATCCATCCCCTAACCAAGAAGTCTCTTGGGCTAGGCAAAAGAAAAACTATGGCTAATTTAGGAATAACTCTGGAGAATTCACTGATTCTCAAAGGCAAGAGAGTTGATAACTCATTAAAGGTTCGCAAGCTATCCCATCATCATTTTAAAAAACCCACTAAGCCTGTGTTTCTCTAAAATAAACGATCCTAACTCTGAGCTCTATGGCTAGGAATCATTCTGGTTTACTTTCTTCTGCATCTTCTCTCGAACCTAGATATCCCCCGCAGGTATCAAAGCTAGATGCACTACCTGAACTGTGGATGTACCAAAGCCTGGTATAGCCTAAATAAGTACTTTTTGTTTTATATTCGATACTCCTAGCAGTATAACCTAAAACCCTATTTATCTTCCCTGCAGTCACCTCGCATTGCTTGTGAACCTTTAATGAGTTAGCAACTCTCTTGATTCGTAACCTTTACCAGGTACCTGCATGGTATAAACATGCTATGAGTTTCCCAATCTCAAATGCATGGTACTGCACTTACTAGCATTGAATGGTATCTGACACACATGGGCCTATTCTGCTAACTTATCTAAATTGGTTTGCAACCTATTGATTTGGTCCAAATTACATTTTCATGCCATTGGTGAATAGTTCCATTAATGCCCTAATTCATATCATTATAATGAAAATCAAATCAATTGCTACAACTCAACTGGTACGTCAATAGCTACGAATGGTTATTATATCAGAACATTCCCATGGCTCATACAGGACCAAAGCTGGCATTTAACAACTACAACTTGCATTTATATAGCACCTTTATCGTAGAAAACTGTCCCAGGGCACTTCATAGAAGCATAATCACAAAAAATGGATGCTGTGCCAAAAAAGGAAATATTAGGAGGGGTACAGGTGGATTTTAAGGAAGATCTTAAAAGTTGTAAATTTGCTAGTTATCGGGCAAAAGTGGCTTGTGGACTGAACAATTATTTCAAATCATTTTATCAGATCTGTGGAACAACTAGAATGAAAGATATGTGCTTCATGACTTTAAAGCTAAAGCAAAATCTAAACGTATTTACTGTGATAAGTCATAGGAAATGTACCGAACATTAATCAGTTTGTGTGGCAGTGCTTGCTGGATCTCCACTTTCAAAATGGAGGCCAAAACATTCAAGGCTATAAATGCCTCCACAACATAGAACGTACACTTTTCAGAGTAGACTAGGTCTTTGCTAGCTCCTCCCCTCTTATAAATACCGTATATATATGTATGAGAGAGAACAAACATGTGCTTATACTTCTTGACAAAAACGCATTGAACATACATAACTCAGACTGAGAAAACATATATAGATCAATGTTGAGGTAATGTTCCTTGCCATAAAGTTAGAGAGGATCCTTGATTTAGCAGCATAACACATATCTTAGAATATCAGTGACGACTGTAATTTGGTCTGAAGTCCTTTTAACAGAAAGCCAATACTTCTCTATTAGCACTACTCCTTTAGTTGTATCTTTTAACTCACCTTTCTCAAGATGTTAATACCACACAACTACAGTTTAATTCTAAACCTACATATGCATTTGTCAAAATCTGTTGGCTATTGATAATAGAGCCACTAACCTGTTTGTGCACTGTGCGTTGTTTCATTTCAGGACTATCTCCTTTAGCCGATTGCTGTCGCAACTTTGTGCCAGTGCTTGGCCATTCTGATGAGCATGGTATCATACCTCCGCTGGAAGGCCTTGGATACTGAGGGGGGTTGAATAATAAGGCTGGTGGAGTCCTACCTCTAGCTGCCGGTGGAGGTTGGTCTATTCGGCGCTGTGGGCCTGCACTGTTCTGACGTGGCACTGACGTCTGGGGTATTTTTTCTGTCAGGGAAAGTTGTCTTCTTGTGAATTCCCCAGAACGCCTGGTAAAGTCCTCTGTGCTTGTGTGGCTATGAAAAGTGTGTTTGTTGGCTGCCTGTTCTTCATTGTTGCTGTGTGAGCTAATAGAGCTGTGACATTCTGATCCTGAGTCTGCTACTCCACGTGGTGAAACTGGTATACCTGCCGCCATCTGATATACTGGGTTTTGAAAAGATAATGGTGCCAAAAGCTGCGGCCTTCCTGGTGTGCCATCGGCATTAGGGGTGCTTGCGGTTTGTCCAGGCTTTCGGCCTATCAGCCCAGGCCCACTTGGTGCTGCATTCTGTGGTGCTCTTGTAGGCCACATTCCCTGTAAATGCCCACTAGATCCTTGGCTGTCATTTAGGGAATCACCTGCATTGGGAACATTCGTTGTACTGTCCAAACTGCGATTGTCTTGCAAGTCAACCATTGAAACACTTTTATTGCCATTTGGCATTTGTTGGTCTGGTTCGTTGGCTTCAGAATAGCTTGAGCTGCGAGCAGGGGATGGCTGTACTGCGGAGGACCTTGTGACAAAAAACAAGTCCTTGTTTTCTGGGGTAGGAGAGGGTAACCTTGTACAGTCTAATAAACTGAAAGGGGAAGAAATCAGATAACATTGGGAGTTTCTTACCAAATAAATTCAACAAAAAGTAGATTTTTTCAATTATTTGAATGATCTAATCTATCTTGTCTAACTTGTTAAAAAATGTCCATTTTTAGCTTCTAAAAATAAACACTAAAACGAATAAACGTCTAAGCATTTGTTTTCTGTCTGAATTTATCTCTAATACCATATTGAAAACCATACACTTATTTATTACTAATTTCATGCATTTCATTTTCACATAGCTGTTTTCAAGAACGTGTGGATAAATTGGACAGCTGATTTCTCGCAATCCTGTAAAATCAGTTATTTCCTGGTATTGATTTCAAATCATTTTTATAGGCTTAGTTGATTGAAAGAAGCTTAATTCATTTTTCTCTTGGGAATTCTCTCCCCACTCCTATGCTGAAGTTGGCATCCTGAAGCTCTTTGTTGGTGAATGGTGCCATGGGGAGTGACCATCCTCTGGTATCTCACCCACGTGGCCACAATTCATGCATAAGCTCGGATAGTGACCGTTGACAGGTTATTCAACCACGAATGGGCATCACACCCAACCCTTGATCCTGTCCTCACCCGGTGCCCCCACAGATGCACTTTTCATTGGATAGCAATCAGGATCAGGAACCATCCTTAACTTAGGTGCATGGAGGCCAATTGCAGTGTCCCATTTGCCCCAAGACCTTCCTGGGCTGTATGGGTCAGCTACTCTCTGGATAAACTTGATGAGCTATCGTTGGGAAAGAGATTAGGTTTAATTTTAACCCATCAACTTCAAATTGAAAAACAGGATAAAATTAATGCTGTCACAAGGAACTGATTATTATTGAATATTTTAATATATGCTGATCAGTTTTTAAAGAGTTCAAAAGAGGTGATGGTATTTGTCTTCAAAATACAGGCAACGGATTTATTAATGCATGACAGCCTTTCACACCATCTTGTGTGATGTTGGTATTGTATCTTACAGCCTAATTTCGTGAAGAGGTAAATATCTAATTTACTTAATTTAAAGCCGATTTAAAAAGAAAAGCAAAATTCATTTGAACAAAAGCTGTAAACTCAGGAGAAATGTTCTATTGTTCACGTGTATTATTTCAGGATTACAATCTAACAATAATGTGAACCCTGCTTTTCCTCTTTGTTGCAATGTTGCAGCTTCTAAGGAAGTGTACAATTGAATGAAGAAAGCTGCAGAGTACAGTGTGAGATGCAGGACAACCCAAGTGTTTGGACTTTTACACAGCCTTTAATTCATCAGATGGAAAAGTGAGCAATGGTCAGAATTCCTACTTCCACCAGCCCCCCCCCCCTGCTTACACAGGTGGTCTTGCAAATTGTTTTTAAAAAAGCAGAGAAGAGTGCACTCTAGTGTGAAAATGTCACTGTCATTGTAAAATCCATCTCTTTAAAATGTGGTCAAAGGTTTCCTTTTTAAAACCTTTAGAATCCACACTCAGCAAACATGTCTGTAAAGCCATCAAAAAAAACTTGTATGGGTCAATCAAAAATGTCCCCCAGAAAAAAACTGCATTCCTAACCAGAGAAATGGCATATATTCCCTGATGTTTGTGTAAAGGTCAAGATGAGTGAACTCTTGCCAAATTTTTTTCCACTAATATTGCTGAAAGGAATGGAATATACCTCATTCATAGTGTTGGCACAATACGGACAAAGGCTAATTTTTAAGTAACACAATTACATTTTCTTCTTCTCGTTTCTTTGAATTTCCCTCCCCCTATGTTTTCCTCTTTCTTTCTTCTCTCTAGCCATGAGCCTGCTTCTTTACAGTGTGTTTGATCTAAGTTTCAAGTACTTGACTCAGTGGAAGGCATTTTTTTTAAAAAAAGGGTCTTGCCCTTTGAGAATCAGTTTACAGTTGCACGGACCTGATGTGCAATTATGCCTTGGCAAAGCCATTCATTTGAAAGATGTCTGATGATCGGAAATCTCTTCTAACTCCTACTTAATTAAGTGATAAGTTTGGCTCGTCAGGAGAGTGCAATGCAATAAACAGATCCTGTGTTGATTAAATACTGAAGCCGCAGGCTGAGTTACGGCAAATGTAGAAAATCTGAAATAGAAACAGAAAATGCTGAAAATACTCAGCAGGTCAAATGATGAAAAAATAAACGAGACAGGTTAAAATCTGGGTCTGCATCTGAAATGTTAACCAGTCTATTCTTTTTTTCAGATGCTGATTGGACCTGCTGTATATTTCTAGAATTTTATGTATTCATTATTAGACTATACTTGAAGAATTGGTTAAACATTTTTGTAAAACTCTTACCAAAATTTATTTATGCAATACTGTAATCTTGACTTAGGCCTTTTCTCACCTAAAAGAAACTTTGTGTGTGTCAGAGCTGACCATTAAATCACTCTGATTTAAAAAGGTTTAAGAAAAATGAATCTTAAAAAGTTTTAAAATGGGGAGAATCACTATTAGCAAATAAAAACCACCAACAGGAAAGTGTAACACAAAATAATGTGAAGGCCATTAGAATTTCCTCTTGAAGGTAAAGCTAAGGCCACATCTGAAACCAGTTTCTAATGCAGTACTATTCTTCCATTTTCTAACAGAAAAGTAACTTGTGAAGAATAGCAAATTCAAATGTCATTATTGCCAATTTACACCACATTGTTATATCTTAATTTTCCCTCACATCCTTTGTTCTGTAGCTTTAACAGTTTGGGGGGTGAACTGTTCAGATTAACTTCTACGTGACACATTCAGCTGGACATTAACTGTACAAAATGGCAGCTACAATAAACTGTGATAACGTTTTCACTCACCCACTGAAATCGTTATCTATGACCATCTTCTGCAGTCCTGAGGAAATGCTGCTATTAGCGGGATTTGGAGTTGAGGTGCATGGGTCAGAGGTTGTTGGCACAGGTACAGCTCCTGGGTTGGTCAGCACTGTATTGACATCTCTTAAAATGCGAGGCAAGGGGCCAAGCTTTGTTGCAGTTGCCTGAAGAAATAAATGTTTATTTTCACTGAACATAGACAAATGTGCGCAAGTGATTTAGTGAAATGAGTACTGTGGGAAAGTAAAAGAATGAAGTTCATCATATCAAACCACTAAGAATGAATGATTTGAGGAATGGATAATGCGTTAGATATACAATAGGTACCAGCATTCAAAATCTCACTAATACTAATAAAAAAATGTATGGAAAAAGGACACACAGGCAGGGGAAATAGAAATCCACAACAAAACCCACAAATTCAAAGCTCTTACTCACTTGAAAATTCAAGAAATGTGTCTTTCTTTTTTGATTTCAGAATAAATTTAGGGTTAGTATACTTGTAAGGGGCAGTGGTCGTATCCCAGGAAACATGTAACTACAGCAGACCCCTCTGCTCTATGGGTTTGGTTGAAAATGGCATCCTGTTGAAGGGGATCCGTTTTTACAATGAAATCAATTGTGGGGAAAAAAAATTCATTTGGATGATAGCATTTGCCTTCTTTATCACCTCATCTCTTATCTTTAGTGGTCTCTGCTTACTTTAATACCTAGTCTGCTGCAAATGTACCCAAAAAAGTCTGTTTCCTCATTTTCAATGCAATTTTCTTTACCAAAACTCTCTTTAGCAGTCTATTACTGTGCATTTCAAACCTTTAAACAACTTGATTAGCCTTTAACTTATTCTGACCTCATTTAGACATTAGCCTTTTTCTCTATGGTATACATCTCATTTGGACCCTGCACCCTGCAAACTTCCACTCAAATTGACATGGATCGTCCTCATCCTAAATTAATACCAACTCTCCCAACATTTTCCCACCTTTCAAGCAATGCATCGCTAACCCATTTCTCTCTATATCTTCTAAACATTTTAAACTCTGCCATATGTAACTTGCGCCTATCCTGCACTTTTAACCAGATCCCTCAGCCAATTCTTTTTCAAACATAATCCTCAATCTCTATAGAGAGGAATCGCAGTTATAAATTAAAAGTGTGTATTGCGCAGTCTTAGAACTAGCTATATCTTTCCTTGAAGTCAGCTCCATGTTTTGTCCTTAATGATTTGGGGATGGATTTAGAAAATATAATAGGTTCTTGTTGGAAAAAAAAGTGAAGAATGTCATGAAAGGACTTGTAAACAAAATAACCAATAGCCATTTTGAAAACATACCCATCGTACTATGTATGTTCAACTAACTAAAAGTAATTTCAACATGACTTTTGGTTCTGGTTCTTATACAAACTACAGTGGTTTTGATATATTTCATTAACAACTAAACCATCTACACCACTTCTGATACAACAAAACTGTCTCAAGAGTTCAGGCTGAGCCAAATTTTGCCTGATTGCTGCACACGACTTTTAGATGAAGCCTAAGTGATGATTTGTAAAATACGTGTTATCCATAATATATAAAAATATCTTACGCCTGCGTGCCTTTCCTGTCAACAGTTTTCATTATAAATTCCTATGTCCACGTTTATAATGGAAACTGCTTACGTAAATTTGTTACACGGTAATGACACCCTCCAGCCAGTGGTGGCGTTGCAGCACCTCAGCTGTGCATCTCCCAGCTCCAATGCTGTAACCAATTCTACTTCTGTGCTTCCCAAATTGCTATATGTTTTGCAATTTAATTACAAATAATACAAAATCAAATAAGGACAGAATGTATGACTTTAAATTAGGAGGCCTGAATTATGTCTGCACACCCTGGTCCAATTAGCCACCACCTTCTCAGCTCACTTCACCTAAAGACTACATTTGGTCTTAACTCCCCGTCTGCAATGCCATGGGACATCAACTAGCATACAATAGAAACTATACAATATTTTGATTTATATAAGGCAAATACAGGTCACGCTGAGTATCTGACAGCATATAAAAAAACTCATGACAAAAGGTGGCGAACTAATCATTACGCCCATTATCAATCACTGATGTGTTATCTATACACCCATCCAGTAGGTGGCATCCATTGGATTTAAACAGACAGTATGAAACTACACCTGTTCCATTTGCGAAACCACTTCCCAGAGCAGCGAATGTAGGGTGGAGAGTTCTCGGCCCAGATCAATGTACCCCTCAAAGCCTGCAGTATTTGAAATGGTCTCTGGATTGGAAATTTCCAGTAAGAATCGCTGCATGTTGGTCCATTCATGCTCAAGGAATTGATTCATGAAAGACATATATTCCTCCTTGCTACCAAACCTGTTATTGAAACATCAAGGTCAAAATTCTAATTGCTGTTCATAACATCTCAACGTCAACAAAAATCACTGCCTAACAGTCTAATCTTTAATGAAATAATCTCACCATCAGCAAAAACACTAATCCATTCAACAATAAAATGTAACATTTAAGACCCAAAAAGTTTGGGTACTCAATTAGTTTGACTGAAGTTCCACTTACCAAAAATGTTCAGGAACTTCAGGTCCGGAGTCCAAGTATTTAGCCTTACATTTTAAATTAGATGTGTTCCTTTCATCCACCCCCTGCTTCTCTTATTAAGTACACAAAGCCAATTTCAACTATGGTTAGTTTTATTGGGAGCTGAAACTATCCGTTGTTGAAATTGTCTTTTTGCACTTAATATGGGAAGAAGCACAGGTCAGGTGACTGGCTCCCCGAGCCTGGAGAACAGAAGACTGGCTCTGACTGGTGGAGTTAGACCAATCAGGGAGCAGCCTTTTTGTACCAATCAGTCCTTCAGCTCAGAAGTTGAAAGAGGTGAAGCTGACACTCCCTAGTTCTCAAGCTTCAGGAAGAGGAGGAAAATGGGAGAAAAGGATGGAGTGAAGGGAGGGGGCTTGAATTTTTTGTGCATGGGGGGTTTGGAATTTTTGTCATCGGGGGTCTCACTTTCTTGTGTATGGGGTTGTTCGAATTTTTTGTGCATCAGGGCTCACATTTCTGCAAAATCATGCAGCCCACTCATTGGTTTTGACACAGGTAACTGTCCCCCAGCTCCAAAAGGCTGGACATCCATGACTACATTGGACAGACACAAGGAGACCATTATTGCATGTCTTTGTACCGGACCTTGAGGTAACACAGAAGCTGACAAAGCCACTGGTTTGTAAGTGTACTGCTATAATCATTTTAAAAGATTTTTTTAATTTTAAGAATTAATACCCATATTGGGGATTTA
>NW_027139180.1:0-16962 GCF_035084215.1 Heptranchias perlo
GGGGGCAGTAACAACACGGATACACAATTGGCTAAATGACAGGAAACAGAGTAGTGGTAAACAGTTGTTTTTCGGACTAGAGGGAGGTTTACAGTGGTGTTCCCCAGGGGTCGGAGCTGGGACCACTGCTTTTCTTGATATATATTGATGACTTGGACTTGGGTGTACAGGGCACAATTTCAAAATTTGCAGATGACACAAAACTTGGAAGGTTAATAAACAGTGAGGTGGATAGTGATCGACTTCAAGACGACATAGACAGGCTGGTGGTACGGGCAGACACATGGCAGATGAAATTTAACGTAGAAAAATGTGAAGTGATACATTTTGGTAGGAAAAACGAGGAGAGGCAATATAAACTAGAGGGCACAACCCCTAAAAGGGGTACAGGAACAGAGAGATCTGGGGTATATGTGCACAAATTGTTGAAGGTGGCAGGGTAGATTAAGAAAAAAGCATACGGGATCCAGGGCTTTATAAATAGAGGCATAGAGTACAAAAGTATGGAAGTCATGATGAACCTTTATGAAACACTGGTTCGGCCACAACTAGAGTATTGTGTCCAGTTCTGGGCACCGCACTTCAGGAAAGATGTGAAGGCCTCAGAGAGGGTGCAGAAGAGACTTACTAGAATGATTCCGGGATGAGGGACTTTAGTTATGTGGACAGACTGGAGAATCTGGGGTTGTTCTCCTTGGAACAGAGAAGGTTGCGAGGAGATTTGATAGAGTTATTCAAAATGGTGAAGGATCTAGACAGAGTAGATAGAGAGAAACTGTTCCCATTGGCGGAAGGGTCAAGAATCAGAGGACATAGATTTAAGGTGATTGGCAAAAGAACCAAAGGTGACATGAGGAAAGACTTTTTTACATGGCGAGTGGTTAGGATCTGGAATGCATTGCCCGAGGGGGTGGTGGGGGTAGATTCAATCATGGCCTTCAAAAGGGAACTGGATAAGTACTTGAAAGGAAATAATTTGCAGGGCTACAGGGAAAGGGTGGGGGAGTGGGACTAGCTGAATTGCTCTTGCCAAGAGCTGGCGTGGACTCGATGGGCCGAATGGCCTCCTTCCGTGCTGTAACCTTTCTATGATTCTATAAGAGTGTTCCAAACTTCTACCACCCTTTGCGTGTAGAAGTGTTTCCCAACTTCACTCCTGAAAGTCCTGGCTCTTTTTTTAGGCCCTAGTCCTAGACTCCCCAACCAGCAGAAAAAGTTTCTCTCTATCTACCCTATCAGTTCCCCTTAATATCTTGAAAACTTCAATCAAATCACCCCTTAATCTTCTAAGTTCCAGGGAATACAACCTTAGTTTGTGTAATCTCTCCTAATTTAACCCTTGGAGGCCAGGTATCATTCTAGTAAATCTACGCTGCACTCCCTCCAAGAGCCAAACATGAGCCTGTCTATTGAGCAACAGTGCTTTGGCGCTAAATCTGACCGCCGTGTCAAGGCCTCAAAGCCTGCTTGAATCTGTAATTGGCCATTTGCAGGCTACAGACCTCTAGTAGATGTTTCAGATGCCCTAGTCATGTCATATAATTTGACCATTTATTGATACACACAGTTTGCCCATTTATACTTTGAGTGCTTTTCTGAGGTGCAACTTGTACCTTGCAGAGTCCAGCTGCATGGATTTGTTGTGGAGGGGAAAGGTTCAGTAGTCCCCCCCCCCCCCAACTGTGTGATTTGCCTACTTTGATTTTCAACTAGAAATACAATGGGGGATAAAAAAGAAAGTCTTGCATTTATATAGCACCTTTCACGACTTCAGGACGTCCCAAAGCACTTTCCAGCCAATGAAGTGCTTTGGAAGTGTAGTCACTGTTGTGCGATGGTCACACCCACGATTTCCAGCTGGGCGTCACTGGAGAGCAATCAGGAGCAGAATTTGTAGCAAATTTTTCTCTTCCCCAGCCCAGCAGTGTTGTGGCCAGTTGTGCTCTTACTGCTACCTAGGCTGAGACCAAGTAACCCAGTGCAGATTAAGTCACTCACCAGCTGACACATTTGTCCACTAAAGCCATTGGGGGATCTATGGAATAAAGCTGTTCTAATGTGCACGTTTTGCTTTTTGTTTTTCAGAGAATCCGGGCAACCGTGAACAGCCAGGAACAGAAGCGATTGCTAATGGACCTTGATATCTCAATGAGAACTGTGGACTGTTTCTACACAGTCACATTCTATGGAGCTCTGTTTCGAGAGGTAATGAGAAATATTTAATGGAGATTTTGCTGGAGGGGAAAGGGTAAAAAAAATGCAACCTTTCAGCTTGAAAATGGAGGTTGAGAATCTTGTTATAGATCAACGAAAGCATCATTACTCTCCCTTCACCTTTTAAGAGAAGGAAAAATTGCTCTAAATGAGCTTACTTTGACTTTTGTGATTGATGTCTACTCTGACATGGCAGTGAAGGGCAATTGTTTAAATCAAAATAATTTTTTACTTCATATTTTGTAATGGATGCATCAGGCGATCTGATATTTCATAGCTGATATCGTCTCAGTACTCACATACCCCACATTGCTCATGGTGCTTTGGTGAACGTTCTCAAAACTCTAGTGCCGTTGCAATTCTTTTTTTGTCATTAATGTGCAAAACCATCTTTAGCACAAAGCGCAATCTACTCCAGTACTAATATGTTTGCCAATCAGTACAATTTTTCCCTGAGGGGATTTTGATTCTCAAAAGTTGAATCCAGCTAGTCTTGGGTTTAAATAATCTGTTTTTAGGTGTTAGTTGAGGGATAAATGTTGGTCAAGACACTGGGAGAACCCCCCAGCTCATCTTCAAATAGTGCCATGGGATCTTTAATGTCCACCTGAGAGAGCAGATGGGGCCTTGGTTTAACGTTTCATCCGAAAGATGGCATCTCTGACAGTGCAGCACTCCTTCAGTAGTGCACTGGGAGTGTCAGTCTAGATTTTGTGCTCAAGTCTCTGGAGTGGGATATATAACTGGTTATATAAATGTTAAATAAGTTAAAGACATTGGCATCTTGTAGACTTTAATTAGACGGTAATTCCTTCCATACTGTCAAAGGAAGCAGAAACTCAGATCAGCTTTTTAAATACTTCTTTTCCTCACTCAATGTCTCCACCACGAGATCAAGCTGGACTCTTAGGCCAAGGCTTGCCATGGGATCCGAGAATAACAAAAGCCTTGCCCTACCAGTAGGTAATCAGAATCCTTTGAAACACAATGGTAGTTTATTCAACGTAGTGGAAAAAGCACGATGGAAATGTTAAGATGTTTGCGTTGGTCTTAGTGTTTGTGTAATTTTGTTTATCTTTTTGTTTTCTAATTTCAGGGTGATGTGTGGATATGTATGGAACTAATGGACACCTCACTGGACAAATTTTACAAAAAAGTGATCGAGAAAGGGAAAGGAATCCCTGAGGATATTTTGGGAAAAATAGCTGTGTCTGTAAGTTTGATGCTCTGATGGATACTGATTTCACTGTCCAATTAACTATTGCATCTAGAGGCCCATATTGGTGCCATGGTGGATCTTCAGTAGGCCTAGATGAGGCTGTTTACCAACTTGTCCAATGCATTTTTATCCAATGACAAACTCAACTATTTAAAAAAAAAGTTACAATTGTACCCTGTTTAAATAAATACGCTTGTGGATTCTTCACATGCAAATCATTAAATGCCTTTGGTTTGCATGGCTCCCTTTGCCACCTGAGTTCCACAGTGGATATAGTTCGATATATGCTGAGCAGTTCTGCTTTTTCTTGCATCTCCTAAGGCTGCTTTTTGGCAATGAATTTTGTGTTGATCAAGGTGCTCGGGAATGGAACATCCAGTTCTACTCCAACATTGTTTTTTTCAAGGTCAACCAGGTGTCTAAAAACAATGGAGACCTATTGGCATGTTTAACAGTCTCCGACCCAAGCTATTGAGAATTTTTTAATGTACAATTTCTATTTTCCTAATGCAACATAATTACGGATGAGGAAGGGACTCTTTAATCTAATTTTGGACCTATATTCCCAAAGCTGTCCACCACTGGGGTTTTCCTCATCTCACGTCTGGGTCTGTTGTCGACTAATTGATAGAGATTGATTGCTATGATTAGACACAACTCCATTATCATTGTATCATGTGACTACCAGGATGGAAGTACTCGAACTAGATAGACCTTGGTCTTTCTTTGTCTAGTGATTCCTATGTCCCTAATTTCTGTTTAACTCTTGAGGCACGATTTCAAAATGCCGGCGGGATGGCAGCAGGGGGGGGGTCAATGGACACGCGGGTAACGCGAAAAGAAAATCTTACCGTTCCTCTCGTGATAGAGACTTAATTGATGTCCCTTAACGTTGTTTCCGGGTTTGTCGTGCAAAAGCTGCGCAGCGGGCAGACTGCGCACCCGCATGACCTGCTGTCAGCTGGAGTGTCTGGATTTAAAGGGCCATTGTACCAACGGCTTTTGCTGGAGTAAGGAGCAAGCGTGCAAATGGAGCAGCAGAGGGGCAAGCTAGCTGCAAGATTCAATGATGCCTCACTTGAGGTGCTGTTGGCCGGGGTGAGGAGGAGGAGGGAACTATTTTACTCGGCCGACAGGAGGAAGTGCCCTGCCTATGTCACCAAGAAGGCCTGGCTCAAGGTGGCAGAGGAGGTCACCAGCAGCAGCAACATCTGCCGCACTTGGGTCCATTGCAGGATGCTAACTAGGTCAGCAAAAGTGAGTACACTTACTTATTCTCCTGCATTCCGTGTTGCACATCACCCATCACCCCCCAACCCCCCCCCCCCACCACATCATTCTGCACTGCCAAGACTACTCCATCACATCACTCCGCACACCCACTTAAGGCTCATCGTCAACTTACCTGCACTTCCTCACCTCCCCATTTGTGACCCCCCCCACTACCACTCACCCCAATCCTGATCCAATGTGATGTCTCTGTCTCATACTCACCCTCTGATGCAATGTTTTCATGGTCAGCCTCACCCAAAGCAATGCATTCATCGGCTGACCACTTCACCCTCCCTCACTCTTTCCTTGTAGGGGAAGAGAGCGCAAAATGCATGCGAGAGGGCGAGGACTGGAGGGGGACCACAACAAATAGTGGTCCCCTCAGAGGCGGAGGAGGAGGCCCGACAGATCAACCACACCCTCGAGTGCCTGTCTGTCGGGGATGCCTAGACTGGCACCCCACAAACGTCTGGTGACACAACTTTAACATTCATCACACACAACATGAATTGATGTTAACAATGCTTGGCATATTGAACACCTCAGTATGCTCATTGCAACATGACACGTCTGCGTTGATGCTTAATATTGCCTTCTGTTCTATTCCAGGCCCTTCAGCGACCGAAGTGACGGGAGAGGGCGATTCCTCAGAGGAGCTCCCGGCCTCTGAGGGCGCACCATCACATCTTAGCGAGCCATCCACCAGCGCAGATACTCACACTTCGTTGGGTCCTAGTAGTCAGTTAGTTGGGTTGGTACCTGGTGAGTCACCACACACACGTGAGCACAAGAAGACACTGGTGGCAGGGGCAGCTGTGGAGTGTCTGCGTCGGTGGGCGCACTCCTCTCCAGGCTCTACACAGCTGGGCGCAGATGCTGAACCCCGGGGGCCATCCTTTAAAAGGAGAATGATCGAGGAACAGCAGCACATTTGTGAGGTACTGGAACAGGAGCCACGTGCACTCTGCACAATAGCGGTGAGGATGGAGGAGTCCAACTCCTGCATTAGTGGAATGGTGGCACAGATACGGGAGGGAATGTCTGGGATAGTGTCTCAGGTAAGTGCGGGAATGTCTGCAATGGAGAGAAGGCTAGCCTCCGTTGAGTTTCAAGCACGCCTCACAAATGAGTCCATTCAGGCCCTGACAATGGCCATACAGACTCAGGGTGAACAACATTCGTCTCACAAGACAGAAACTTTTAAACTGGGCTTCCAAGGCATCACACATGTCCTCTAAGCTGTTGTCCAGCAGGGTGGTAGGGTGATGTGGGCCTGGCCCAGAAGAGGGACAATGGCGAAAGGGGACATGGAAGTGGGGACACCACTAAAAGCATCTCACCCGTTGTCCCCCCTTAACCAGTAACTGCAATGCTGCCTGCTCTGCAGGTGGCAGAGTCTGCCCCTGCACAGGTACAGGTGGAGCAGCCTTTGGCGGGGCCCTCAAGGGTTCCAAAACCCAGAGGGCGTAGGCCAAAAGCATCTCAACAGTAGGGCATGAACATGAGCAACCTGCCGCTATCTCTGCTACAGCCACAGGGGATGCACCACGTAGAAATTGTAGGAAGCGAAAGGCTAAAGTTTTGTGATCACAGAGGGTATGCACAAGGGTGTCTGACAGACTGTCATGTTTTTCATTTATATTTGTTTTTTATTAAATTCACATTAAATGTTATCATTCTCATCACTACTGCCACATCTTGCCCATTCTTGACTGCCTTTTGTGATAGCGCCCTTTCATGTGCTTCATCATGAACGGTGAGACTTGATGCCATCCAGTGGGTGTAGGTGTAGGTGTAGTTGTAGGACTGTTTTGTGCGGGGCGGGGGGATCCCGCTGGTGTCGGTGCTGCTCTTTCCAAGACTGGACTATCCTCACTTTGCAGAATCGTTATGAGAATCGTTCAAATATTAGTGACTCCCTGGCCTCTCCAGCAGCCAGGTGAGCTGCTGCTCTGCCGATGGGTTCCTCCTCCTCCTCCTCAATGTTGATTGCAGATGTGGATGCTGGATGAGGGTATGGGGCCTCATCAACCGGTATCACCCTCTGTTGCGCCATGTTGTGCAGGACACAACAGACGACTATAATCCGACCCATTCTCGCTGGTGCGTATTGAAGTGCTCCCGCAGACTGAACCAGGCACCAAATCGCATCTTCAGCAGTCCTATTGCATGTTCAATTACAGACCTGGTGGTGATGTGACTGTCGTCGTATCGACGCTGTGCCTCGCTGATGGGGTTTCTCACTGGTGTCCTGAGCCACGTGTGCAGGGGGTATCCCTTGTCTCTGAGGAGCCATCCCTTAAGGCTGTTTGGTGTGTGGAAGAGGGCTGGGTTGTTGGATTCCCTCAAAATGAATTATTCATGGTAGCTGCCAGGGAATCTGACACACGTGAAGAAATCTTTTCCGGAGGTCACAAACGAGCTCCATGTTGATGGAGTGATAACCCTTTCTGTTGATGAATAGTCCTGGCTCGTGTGGAGGTGCTCTGATTGCTATATGCGTGCAATCAATTGCACCCTGTACCCATGAGTAGCCAGCCACAGAGTGGAAACCCACTGCCCTCTCCGTCTGGTTGAGGTCATCCATGGGGAAGTTGACGTAGTGGGACGCCCTGTGAAACAATCCATTGGTGACCTGTTTTATGCACTTGTGACACCCCGGCGATATCCCCGGTTGCGCCCTGGAATGATCCGGAAGCGAAGAAGTTGAGGGCAGTGGTCACTTTAACTGCCACAGGCAATGCGATGCCACCAGGCCCAGCCCGGAGCAGTTCGGCATGAAGGAGGCTGCGGATGTCTGCGACCACCTGGCGACTCACTCTGATGCTCCATATGCACTGCTCCTCAGAGAAGTCCGGGAAGCTGAGCCTTGGTCTATCAACCCTCTGACGAGGGTCGTGCTCCTGCAACGTCGCTCCCTCTGTTGTTCCCCTCTGTGCTCTTGCGCAGGTCCCTGTGGTGCAGCACTGTGTTGTGGAGCTGCAAGTGGCAGAAGTGCACGCCGTGCCTGGTGAGGATGGTGATGTTGCTCGTCCTCGGATGTACTCGTGAATGCAGCCATCGCGATCCTGATGTCAGCTTGAGGGGGTCCAAAAAGTAGTTAAATATGTGTAAACAGAACAATTCTGAGTGTGAACCAAGAATTTCCCGTCTAAACACACAGAACTCCAAGCCAAAAGTTTGTCTGAGAACTGAGTGCCCTGCTGCAATTACTCACCTTTTGTCCCCATCTGTCAAACAGGGATTTAAATGTTCAAATGGCTGCCGGCTGCAATCCGCCTAGTTTCCCATAGCGTGCTTCACACAGCACAGGAAAGACGTTAAGGCAGCGTTGAAACTGCTTCCCAGCATGATTAACTACATTAATGAAGATTTCAAGTACCTTAAGTTGTTTAATTCCTGGTTTAAATAGTGTCCCGCCGGCTTTAATTGCCAGCGGGACATCCGGGTCTGTGAACCGCATGCACCCAGATGGGTCTGGGTTGTGTGCGTTTTTTCAGCGGGTTGGAGCCGGGATTCCTTCCCGCTCCGGAAATGCCCGATTTTGTTTGCCCCAATGCACCCGGACTTCAAAGATTAAAATCGTGCCCTTGATGTTTCAGGAAGAAAGTATTTCATTGAAACATATAAGATTGTGAGAGGGTAGATGCGGAGAGGCTGTTTCCTCTGGCTGGAGAGTCTAGAACTAGGGGGACGTAGTCTCAGGATAAGGGGTCGGCCATTTAGGACTGAGATGAGGAGGAATTTCTTCACTCAGAGGGTCGTGAATATTTGGAATTCTCTACCCCAGAGGGCTGTGGATGCTGAGTCGTTGAATATATTCAAGACTGAGATTGATAGATTTTTGGACTCTAAGGGAATCAAGGGATATGGGGATTGGGCAGGAAAGTGGAGTTGAGGTCGAAGATCAGCCATGATCTTATTGGCAGAGCAGGCTCGAAGGGCCGTATGGCCTACCCCTGCTCCTATTTCTTATGTTCTTATATATAATTTTACCCTAGTGTGTACCTGCATCGTGATTCAGAAGGGCTCATGTAACTAATTTTATCGTGGTAGCTTAGCAATACCTCAACATACCACAGATTAATTTGTGAGAACTGCTGCAAGCATAGAGTTTAGTAGCAAACAGCACGACATGCACTTTATTCAGATTGATGTCTTGATATGGTATACTTTCCGACCAGTGTTGTATCTGTACGAGTGCTTAATACACTTGTACAAAGTCCCTCTGGGGTTTTTAACATAGCCTTTATATTGATAAAGTAAACAGGTTAACACCGGTTTAAAAGAGCACATAGAGAGATTTGGTACGAGCATGTTAAGCATTCATACGGGAACAGTGCTAGTGGGGAAAATAAACCTCCATAATTCTGTGTGCGTGGGCTCCGCAGTTATGAGAAGGGAAAATTTGCAGGGATATATTAGTTGAACTGTTAAGATATACTAAAATGCTGAAAACTAAATCCCACTGTCTGATGTTAAAGCCCTAACCGCAGCCAAGAAATGATTTTAAACTGAATGCAAATTCGCAAACTGCTATGGTGGGATTTGACTTTACACATGCTGGATTATTAGCCCAGTAACATAACCACTATGCTACCATACCTATGTACAGACTGGGGATCGAACCTGGGACCATCTCGATCCGTATGGCTCAGTTTCACATTGGACAGTCCACTTGCCCATTGAGCAATCGGAGAAGCCCTAAAATTACTAGCCCGTACAGTGATCGAGCCAACCACCTTGGCGTTCCTAGCACCACGTTCTAAACTAACTGAGCTAACCAGTCCAGCAGTTACATAATATGCAATTGTTTCCACCCTGCTGGTTACTTACCCGTCAAAGTGCTTGTTTACCTTCAGGTATATCCCGTCAGAAAATGTCAGTTCAAATTAAATTGAGATCTGCAGTTAGATAATATCTAGAGCCAGCACTGTTCAGAAAAAAGTGTTTCCTGGTTACTCTTGATTTCCATCTCTTGAAAGTTTCAGAAGAAAATAGCTTGGATGTGTTGAGCTCTGCTGGGAGTTACTCCTGAGTTTAGAGGTCAAATGCTAACATGGTTATGTAATCGGTGTTGAAGAACCGCCCTTGTTTGGCCATTGTGTTTGTGTGTTTGAACATCTTGGGAGAAGGTTTTCTCTGCTCACTATTTATTTGTGGCAAAGTTGTGAATGCATGTATAAAAGAATGAATCTGCCAACACTTAGGGAATTGCAGTGGTATCTGTCTGAGTTCAGGTTACATGGAACTTCCAGCACATTACAGCAGTGCCTTGTGTCTGTGCCACATACCATTTCAGAACTGCAGAGTAATGACGTACATGAAACTGCATTTGAAATGGTGTCTGTGTTTGTCTGAACTTTCAGGACCTAAATAGAATATTGGCCTTGGAGGGAGTGCAGCGTAGATTTACTAGAATGATACCCGGACTCCAAGGATTAAATTACGAGGAGAGATTACACAAACTAGGGTTGTATTCCCTGGAATTTAGAAGATTAAGGGGTGATTTGATCGAAGTTTTCAAGATATTAAGGGGAACTGATAGGGTAGATAGAGAGAAACTATTTCCACTGGTTGGGGAGTCTAGGACTAGGGGACATAGCCTAAAAATTAGAGCCAGGACTTTCGGGAGTGAAGTTAGGAAAAATTTCTACACGCAAAGGGTGGTAGAAGTTTGGAACTCTCTTCGGCAAATGGCAGGTGATGCTAGCTCAATTACTAATTTTAAATCTGAGATTGATAGATTTTTGTTAACCAAAGGTATCAAGGGATATGGAGCTAAGGGGGGTATATGGGGCATGATTTTAGCCCGGATCCAGGAAGGGGGCGGGGGGACGGGAAACCCGGACCTATGGATGTAAGGACGTCGATTTTTTTTTTGCTGCTTTCTCACCCGACAGACCAGCCTGATTGACAGGCTGACCTCAGTCGGACGGGAGAAGAAGAAGGAAGAGGACGTGATCAAGTAAGTGTTAGATTCGGGGGGGGGGCGGGGGGGGGGGGGGTCACAGGTGGGTGTCAGTCATGGGGGGAAGGGGGGTCAGTCATCGGGAGGGTCATCGCGGGGTCGGAGATCGTGGTGGGGGGTCAGAGATCATGGTCGCTGCAGGTAGGCTTGTTGGGCCTAGGGGAAACACTCCTGTTCCTCCGGGCCCACAAGCTGTGCTGTAAAGGTGCTTAGCTGCAGTTTCAGGCCTTCTCGCCTCCTCTCACGTGGCGTGAAGGAGAAGGCCGAGGAATCCAGGCCCCCAGGGGATAAAATCAAAAAAGCTTTGAAAATGGAGGCCTGCAGCCTCCTTAAAAGCTTCTAATGCCCGACTCGCCTCCAAAGATCGGGTTGGTTTCCCCCTCATCCCGCCCCCGTGAAAACCAGAAATGGGCGGATTGGAGATGGGTTTTAGATTTTTGCAATTGTTACTGCCCCTGCCCCAAACCCACCTGTTTTTCCAGGCTAAAATCATGCCCATGGAGTTAGGTCACAGATCAGCCATGATCCCATTAACCGAACAGGCTTGAGGGGCTAAATGGTCTACTCCTGTTCCTATGTCATTTTCTTCCTGCAAAATTCATATAATGTGCATCACTTTTAAATATGTCTGTCAAGCATTTTAAAAATAGTTAATAGGTTTTTAAAGCCATTAGCTGCTGCTTCAAGAAAAAAGCGAGCAGATCTAAACTCTTCAGGGGTAATTTTGACTTTGTGCGAAGGAGTAAGACGGGTGATAGCGAATTGGCCGCCCGTTTTACATCTCTTCCGATGACTTCAATGGAAATAAAAATTGAGAGAGATGTAAAATGAGCTGCCGATATGCTATCACCTATTTTACACTCCCACAAAGTCACAATGACCCCCTTCCTCTGTTGTTAGCCCACCCTCTTTAACCTCCTGTATTTAATGCTGTAAAATCCCAAAGTACTAGTTCTCCCCTGCATTGCTTCAGGGGTTTAAATGGATAGTTGATGCACTTAACAAGCACTACTCTGCTTTACTTAACGTGACTCCATATTGTTTGGCCTGCTTTGCAGGTGTTGAGAGGCATATTTTAACGCACCTACTGATATCACTAAAATCAGGTGCTGGACAGCTTTCCTTCTCCCACTCAGAACCTAAAGTCGCTCAGCAATCCATGATTAGCTCATCAACTGCCGACAAACAGAAAAATATGCATCATAAATGCTGCATTGCAATGACATATAAGTTGTCTCCGGGTGTGACAAAAAAGTGCCATCACGTCACTTGCTTGTGGTGAAAATGTCGCATGGCTGTAATTATCTCCTTGGTAACAAAGATGGCGCCTCTTTAAAATGGAGGGGTATGTTTAAGGGATAAAAAGAGGAAAAACTGCAAATGCTGGAAATTTGAAATGAACCAGAACATGCTGGAAATACACAGCAGGTCAAAGAGAAAAGATGGGTTAACATTTCAAATAGCGACCCTTTTGTCAGACCAGTCATTAGTTTATAATGTTTAATAAAAAAAATTTCTGTGATTTTACAGAGAAAGGAATGTGTACACCTTTTTGAAAAGTCTGCGTAGTATTGTTGACAGTATTGCAGTACGTATGGAAAGTCAAGTTTGATTTTGTGATTATTTTTTTTTCTTTGCAGATTGTAAAAGCATTAGAACATTTGCACAGCAAGCTATCTGTGATTCACAGAGGTAAGTGCTACCACTTCAGACAAGAGGCAATGGGTGAAGCATGTGGTGTTCAAGTCCATTAAGGGCAAAAATGTTCACTGCAGTAGGTGGCAGCCAGGTGCTTTTGTAGCAGCAATGGACTGTGCCATTAATTTGGAGTTTTTATAAAAGCTTTTGAGTGGCACCTGCAATGTTTATTAGTCATTTTTCTTTCTTTCCTCTGGTGCCTTACAGCCACAAACCAAATCCCAGCCTCTCAATGCTGCCATGCAGCTGGTAGTTAGAGTTGTGTTAAGGTGGTCTGTATTGACTATCTGACTCTGTTACTGTGGGGAAGGATCTGGCCAAAGCATGGTACCATTCTGTGACAACTCTTGTGTTATCACTGCACTGAAACACCGACATACTGCTCAATTCAAAATTACACCTTTTACCTGCTTCCTGGAGTTGAGGAAAGAGGAGAGTTAATGGAAACTTTTAGAAATCAAGCCCAACTAAAGCTGCAATGTCCCATAATAGCCTCATCCTTTAGATTTTAATTTCAGAATTGAAAATAGCTCCCGTTTCAAAACCATTGTTTAACTTTGTAGCAGGCTGTGAGAGCAGGACACAAATGCTCTGTGCACTATAGCATTGATCTTTGCTCTTTGCCTTTGATTTTTGGTTCTGTGGTAGGTAGAACCAGTAATAAAGCGTGGGAATCAGTGCTCTGAGTAGACAGACTTTGGCTGATTATCAAACAGAATACAAAAGATGTGCACAGTTGGCGAAAGTGCCTGTAATATTTCCTTTTGAATGAACAAAATCCTCTTGCAAAATGTGTATTGATGCATCTTGCTGTTGCTTTTTCGGTATTTAGGTTAAATAATCTACTCTGGTTTAGTGTCACCAAACATTCCAAGTGGATCTCATGTCCTGTACAGTCTGGAGTGTGCCTTTACCTGGCCAGTATCTAGGTAAACAATAACAAGACCCAGGGGTCAATATATTCTCCTGATTTTAAATAGGTCTGTGATTTGTCCCACATTTCATGAAATTTCAGTCCTAATACTTACACAACACTGACATTGGATTACTTTTTCCCACCCCCCTCTTCTCAGGCGAGCATATTGATACTGAAATAATTATCTGTGTAACTGGTATTTCTCACTTGTTACCCTTTACAGATGTGAAACCTTCAAATGTTCTTATCAACAAAGAAGGGCATGTGAAAATGTGCGACTTTGGCATTAGTGGGTATCTGGTAGACTCTGTTGCCAAGACGATGGATGCAGGCTGCAAACCATACATGGCTGTGAGTAAAAACTTGGAATTATGTCTCTCTTATCCTCCAGTGTTTATATCAGCCAAGGTTGCTGTATGTTTTTCAATTAGCTTTTGTACTCATCGATGTGCTGGGTGTCAACGCTGTGGATGGGACACTTGCCCACTTGGGCATCAAATGCTCTCAGTTCAGGTGGTGTAAAGTAAAGCTCCTTCTGCACTGCCCTAGCAGTGTGCCCTAGCCCCAACCTCCGTAGAAGACCCCCCCCCCCACCACTTCGATGTGAATTTTCCATTTTTCACACTGGTCACCCTTAAGGTTATGTAAGAATAAACAATACTTGTATTTATAGAGCACCTTTTGTGTTGAAATGTTTCTTAAGTGCTTTACATAGTGATTGCTATGTAGGATAAGGTTACCAGTTTAGTGTTTAATCAATTACAGGTGGTTTGCTGCCGTGGATCTGTGCCCAATATGACCTGTTTTTGGTGGCACATGGCATCCATGAATCCAGGAGTGAGAAGGGAAAGTTGTGAGCCTTGATACCTTCAAAAATAAGAGTTAGCCCTACTGGATTTTGCAGCTTCAGTCAGAGTTGAGCTCTAATGGTTCTGTAACACAATTCACGCACTTCCTTTTTCAATGGTGAGGGATAATTTGCACCATGCATTCCTACCAGTTGATCGTGGTGTGTGTGTTTATTAAATTTACAGCCGGAGAGGATTAACCCTGATCTGAACCAGAAAGGTTACAATGTGAAGTCTGATGTCTGGAGTTTAGGAATCACAATGGTATGTAAAGAAATCAGCCAGTTTATTAATGGAAAGATTCTCGGGTTGCATTCCCAGAATTTCTTCTCTTACAAGATCTTAGGAAGTTGTATTTACAGTGATGAAGACAATATTCCCCCTACTCCCCCCACTTCAGCTCCTCTGACTCCAACAGCAAAGAAACTGAAATACAGTCAGGGATGAGAACAGATCATTTGGCTCATCAAAGCTTGTCCCTCTAGTACCCTTTCTCCCATCCCATTTTGAACACCCCTTATGTCTATAACTTGCAGGTTATCCCAAACATCTCTCACTCAGTATGAAGTTCTGCCTAGTATCTGTTTTAAAATTTATTTTTCATTAAGTTTGTATCTTCTAGTACAACTAACCTAACATATAACTGGGTTTGTCGTATTGATACATTTAATATTTTATATATCTTGATAAAGTACCTTCCATTAATCAACTTCTCTTAAACTTTTTAACTCTCATCTATCCTTATAGCTCTTCCACTTCACAGTAGGCTTAAAATATGGCCATGTGGATAAATGCACTGTCCAGTCTAGTACTAAGCCATACAGATCAGAACGCCAATGCTTTGATACCCTGTCTGTACTGAGCTAGGGGATCTCAGCCAGGGAAACAGTCAGAGCACTACACTTTTTTCCTCAGCATTCCTGGTCTGGGAAAGTCAGGATTCTTGCTCCTTTTCACCATCCAATCACTGCTGTTGGATGTGCATGGATGAGGAAAGGAGCGGCTAGCCTGTAATTGAATAGCCTGCTGATGCTCATCAGCTAGGCTCAGACATGAAGAGAGGCCACTTGGATTAGGTACAGGAGGGCTGCAGTGGAAGAGGAGAGACAAAGGGTGAAATAATTGCCCAAAAAAATGTAAATCCTCTCTGTGATCTCCATGCTTTCAAACTCCATTTCTTCCTGACCAGCCTTGTTGGTTCTGTGAGTACTTTGACAACATAATGAAAAGATGCTTGTCACGTAGGTAAGATATCGTGGAATGGTAGCTGCTGATATAACAAGAAAGGGCTGTATTATTAAATTAAAGGGTCCATTTCCTATCAGAGATATGAGTGCAGTTAGACTGCTGTTGCTGTCGCTAATACATGTACCAGAGACACCTTTGCTGGTAGGACAAAGCCCAGAGTGGTGGCTTGTTTTTTCTGCAGAGTTGCAGTTAATTATTCGATTCGTGTATATATTAAAAAAAAAAGGATTTTAATCTTTTAATATTGCTGCAGATTGAATTAGCAATCCTACGATTTCCCTATGAATCCTGGGGGACACCGTTCCAACAGCTAAAGCAGGTTGTGGAAGAGCCTTCCCCACAATTACCCGCAGACCGCTTCTCCAAGGAGTTTGTGGATTTCACAGCGCAGTGGTAAGTAAGGCTGTGAAGTATGTGAGCAGGTTTAAGTGTCACTTCTTGCCTTGGGATTTTTAAACAGGCCAGACTATAAAAGTGAGTAAATCCAGTTCTTGTTGCTTGACTTCTTGGGGGAGGCAACGTCTAATTATAAATAGAGGGGGGGGGGCAAGTTTAGTGTAATATTTCACAAATATTAAATGTCATTGTTTTTTGTTTTTTAAATGAGATGACCAAGTAAGCTCCTTAAATACGTACAATCAATTACACTTCATGGGCCTTTCCGGTTTCAAATTTGCTCGAGTTCTCTGGAGAAGGTATAGTTTGATATTAAAATTAATTTTCATCTCTTAAAGCAAACTTGGGGCGAGGAGAGAAGTAGTCGTATTGTTCGTACTAATGTGAAAATATTATCACCATCAATAGTTCCCAAATAGTGAATTGATTATAGGTGATGTTGCTATGATGACTTAATTTATTCTAGACATATTTTTAGCATCGGTGTTTCTAGCTACTCATAGGTGAGCTCTCGCTCGTTCTATGTTCTTGAGTGTTGACACGTGCCCTGATATCTAGATATGTTTGCTGGTATACCCAGGATAATAAAGAGAAAACCCTTTTGTTCACTTCCGCTACTGGTTCCAACCCTTGTCACCAAAAGATCCTCATGCATTCCAGAAGTGGCAGAATAACCCTGCACAAGACCTTGGTTTAGGATTTAAAGCCAAATTAATTTACTAAACAACAACTACTTGCATTTATACAGCGCCTTTTAATGTAGTAAAATGTCCCAAGGTGCTTCACAGGAGCGTTATCAAACAAAACTTGACACCGAGTCGCATAAAGAGATATTAGGACAGGTGACCCAAAGCTTGGTCAAAGAGGTAGGTTTTCAGGAGGAGAGAGAGGTAGCGAGGTGGAGAGATTTAGGAAGGGAATTCCAGAGCTTAGGGCCTAGGCAGCTGAAAGTATGGCCGCCAGTGGTGGAGTGATGAATATCAGAGATGCGCAAGAGGCCAGACATGGATGAGCACAGAGATCTTGGAGGATTGTAAGGCTGGAGGAGGTTATAGAGATAGGGAGGGGGCGAGATAGGGAACATAACGGAATTATCAGTGTGAAACAGCATCATGCCACCCCATGGCACATACTAGCATTATTAATGTTGAGATATCCAATTCTGATTTTATTCCTGTTC
>NW_027139181.1:0-16914 GCF_035084215.1 Heptranchias perlo
TCGAGCCCGGTTTGTTACCAACCTGCATGGGTCGTACCGAACTTCAACCACCTTCTCCTCAAAGGGCTTCCCTTCTTTCCCGGGCTCGTACCGTAACCGCTGGAAGTCAATCCACCGGTACCGCTGCTTGTGACCGCCCCCGATCCCATGCACTCGGATCTTCCCTGCAGCGGTGTCAAAACAAAAAAGGAGCCTGAGTCCACGAGCTAATCCTCCCTCCGAGCAGACAACTGACTGGGAGCTTTCACACCCAGTCCACAGTCCCACTCTCACCCCTCAACTGACCTCCCTGTGAACCATTAACACAATCCCCAATATAGGGCTACGGTAGCATAGTGGTTATGTTACTGGACTAGTAATCCAGAGGCCCGGACTAATAATCCGGAGTCATGAGTTCAAATCCCGCCACGGCAGCTGGTGAATTTAAATTCAATTAATTAAATAAAAAAAAAATCTGGAATTAAAATACTAGTATCAGTAATGGTGGCCATGAAACTACCGGATTGTGGTAAAAACCCATCTGGTTCACTGATGTCCTTTAGGGAAGGAAACCTGCCGTCCTCACCCGGTCTGGCCTATATGTGACTCCAGACCCACAGCAATGTGGTTGACTCTTAATTGCCCTCTGAAATGGCCGAGTAAAATCTCGCTTAACAAAAGTCACAATAAGAATAAAACCAGACGGATCACTGGGCACCGGACAAGACAACGACAAACCAAGCCCAGTCGACCCTGCAAAGTTCTCCTCTCTAACATGTGGGGACTTGTGCCAAAATTGGGAGAGCTGTCCCACAGACTAGTCAAGCAACAGCCTGACATAGCCACACTCACAGAATCATACCTTTCAGCCAACGTCCCAGACTCTTCCATCACCATCCCTGGGTATGTCCTGTCCCACCGGCAGGACAGACCGACCGGAGATGGTGGTACAGTGATATACAGTCAGGAGGGAGTGGCCCTGGGAGTCCTCAACATTGACTCTGGACCCCATGAAATCTCATGGCATCAGGTCAAACATGGGCAAGGAAACCTCCTGCTGATTACCACCTACCGTCCTCCCTCAGCTGATGAATCAGTCCTCCTCCATGTTGAGCACCATTTGGAGGAAGCACTGAGGGTAGCAAGGGCACAGAATGTACTCTGGGTGGGGGACTTCGATGTCCATCACCAAGAGTGGCTCGGTCGCACCACTACTGACCGAGCTGGCCGAGTCCTGAAGGACATAACTGCCAGACTGGGCCTGCGGCAGGTGGTGAGCGAACCAACACGAGGGAAAAAACTTACTTGACCTCGTCCTCACCAATCCACCTGTCGCAGATGCATCTGTCCATGACAGTATTGGTAGGAGTGACCACCGCACAGTCCTCGTGGAGATGAAGTCCCGTCTTCGCACTGAGGACACCATCCAACGTGTTGTGTGGCACTACCACCGTGCTAAATGGGATAGATTCAGAACAGATCTAGCAGCTCAAAACTGGGCATCCATGAGGCGCTGTGGGCCATCAGCAGCAGCGGAATTGTATTCCAGCACAATCTGTAACCTCATGGCCCGGCATATTCCTCACTCTACCATTACCAACAAGCCAGGTGATCAACCCTGGTTCAATGAGGAGTGTAGAAGAGCATGCCAGGAGCAGCACCAGGCGTACCTAAAAATGAGGTGCCAACCTGGTGAAGCTACAACTCAGGACGACATGCATGCTAAACAGCGGAAGCAACATGCTGTAGATAGAGCTAAGCGATTCCACAACCAACGGATCAGATCAAAGCTCTGAAGTCCTGCCACATCCAGTCGTGAATGATGGTGGACAATTAAACAACTTACGGGAGGAGGAGTTTCTGCAAACATCCCCATCCTCAATGATGGCGGAGTCCAGTACGTGAGTGCAAAAGACAAGGCTGAAGCGTTTGCAACCATCTTCAGCCAGAAGTGCCGAGTGGATAATCCATCTCAGCCTCCTCCCGATATCCCCACCATCACAGAAGCCAGTCTTCAGCCAATTCGATTCACTCCACGTGATATCAAGAAACGGCTGAGTGCACTGGATACAGCAAAGGCTATGGGCCCCGACAACATCCCGGCTGTAGTGCTTAAGACTTGTGCTCCAGAACTAGCTGCGCCTCCAGCCAAGCTGTTCCAGTGCAGCTACAACACTGGCATCCACCCGACAATGTGGAAAATTGCCCAGGTATGTCCTGTCCACAAAAAGCAGGACAATCCAATCCGGCCAATGACCACCCCATCAGTCTACTCTCAATCATCAGCAAAGTGATGGAAGGTGTCGTCGACAGTGCTATCAAGCGGCACTTACTCACCAATAACCTGCTCACCGATGCTCAGTTTGTGTTCCGCCAGGACCACTCGGCTCCAGACCTCATTACAGCCTTGGTCCAAACATGGACAAAAGAGCAGAATTCCAGAGGTGAGGTGAGAGTGACTGCCCTTGACATCAAGGCAGCATTTGACCGAGTGTGGCACCAAGGAGCCCTCGTAAAATTGGAGTCAATGGGAATCAGGGGGAAAACTCTCCAGTGGCTGGAGTCATACCTAACACAAAGGAAGATGGTAGTGGTTGTTGGAGGCCAATCATCTCAGCCCCAGGGCATTGCTACAGGAGTTCCTCAGGGCAGTGTCCTAGGCCCAACCATCTTCAGCTGCTTCATCAATGACCTTCCCTCCATCATAAGGTCAGAAATGGGGATGTTCGCTGATGATTGCACAGTGTTCAGTTACATTTGCAACCCCTCAGATAATGAAGCAGTCCGAGCCCGCATGCAGCAAGACCTGGACAACATCCAGGCTTGGGCTGATAAGTGGCAAGTAACATTCGCGCCAGATAAATGCCAGGCAATAACCATCTCCAACAAGAGAGTCTATCCACCTCCCCTTGACATTCAACGGCATTACCATCGCTGAATCCCCCACCATCAACATCCTGGGGGTCACCATTGACCAGAAACTTAACTGGATCAGCCACATAAATACTGTGGCTACAAGAGCAGGTCAGAGGCTGGGTATTCTGCGGCGAGTGACTCACCTCCTGACTCCCCAAAGCCTTTCCACCATCTACAAGGCACAAGTCAGGAGTGTGATGGAATACTCTCCACTTGCTTGGATGAGTGCAGCTTCAACAACACTCAAGAAGCTCGACACCATCCAGGACAAAGCAGCCCGCTTGATTGGCACCCCATCCACCACCCTAAACATTCACTCCCTTCACCACCGGCGCACTGTGGCTGCAGTGTGTACCATCCACAGGATGCACTGCAGCAACTCGCCAAGGCTTCTTCGACAGCACCTCCCAAACCCGCAACCTCTACCACCTAGAAGGACAAGAGCAGCAGGCACATGGGAACACCACCACCTGCACGTTCCCCTCCAAGTCACACACCATCCCGACTTGGAAATATATCGGCCGTTCCTTCATCGTCGCTGGGTCAAAATCCTGGAACTCCCTTCCTAACAGCACTGTGGGAGAACCTTCACCACACGGACTGCAGCGGTTCAAGAAGGCGGCTCACCACCACCTTCTCAAGGGCAATTAGGGATGGGCAATAAATGCCGGCCTCGCCAGCGACGCCCACATCCCGCGAACGAATATTAAAAAAATATATCCCCAGAGACCTGGACAGAAGGTCCGAGACTGATCCACCCCGGGGCAGGGAGTGGGGTGCAGTGACCCCCTCACCTCCGCCCACTCCCCGGGGCTCCGCTCCTGGTCAAACAGCACACGGAAACCTTGAGCGGCGCACTGTCGGAGGGTCAGTACTGGGGGTCGCGTCCCGGTCCGGGGGGTCGCGTCCCGGGTCCGGGGGGTCCGTGCTCGCTCCCGGGGGAGCTGACCCCCCCCCCTCCCTCCTCCACTTACCGTGTGGGTCGGTGGTCGGTCGGTCCGGGGGTCGACCCCCGGACCCGGGGTCGGAGGGGGGGGGGTCGGTCCCGGTGGTCAGTGCTCGTGGTCCTGGGGTCGGTGCTCGGTCTGGGGAGTCGGTCGGTGCCCGGCCCCCTCCACCTCCCCGTGTGGTCCCGGGGGTCAGTCCTGGGTCGGTGGTTGGTCCTGGGGTTCGGGGCCGGTCCAGGTGGTCAGTCCTGGGGTCGGTCGGTCCGGTGCCCGGCCCCCTCCCTCCTCGTCCCCCTCCCTCCTCCTCCACCACCCCCCTCCCCCTCCTCCTCCTCCCCACCCACCCTCCCCCCCACCCTCCTCCCCACCCACCCCCACCCTCCCTCCCCACCCACCCCCACCCCCTCCCCACCCACCCCCACCCTCCTCCTCCTCCACCCCCTCCCTCCTCCTCCACCACCCCCCCCCTCCCCCCTCCTCCACCACCCCTCCCCCTCCTCCACCACCCCCCCCCCTCCTCCCCCCCTCCACCTCCCCCCGGCCCCCCGGTCCCGGCCCCCTCCACCTACCCGTGTGGTCGCGGCCCCCCGTTTTCCTGATGCCGATCGGGCGGACCGTGTATTTAATCCGCTCCTTCCAGTTGCGGCGGTTGTTGGTCAGCGGGGCCGAGGTGAGGAATCCCCGGGCCGGGGGGAGGAGGGGGAATCCCCGGGAGAGGCGGTGAAGCGGAGCCCGGGCCCGGGGCACAGCCTCAGGCCTCGGGGGACGGGCGGGGGAGGAGCGGCGGCGGCGAGAGCCCGGAGAGCGCGCAACACCGAGGAGACGGCCGCGGCCGCCATGGCGATTGAGGTGAGAGGTCAGGGGGGGGGTTGAGGTCAGGGGTCAGCCCCGCCCCGCCAGATGACGTCGATCCTTCCGTAAAACCGTCACGGCCCCGGCCCCGCCCCCGGCCACGGGGGTGACGTCATCCCAAAGAGCGCGGTGCAGTCTGGGTTGCACCTGATCCGCCATTTTGAATTTAAAGGGTCCGCGGGTCAGAGACTCGGCCCGAGCCCCGGGTCACCAACACAGAGAGTCGGCGGGGACAACGGGTGGTCTGAGGGACGGAGTGGGTGAGTGGTGTTGAGGGGGAGTGGGTGAGTGAGGGAGGAGGTGAGGGTGGAGGAGGGAGGAGGTGAGGGTGGAGGAGGGAGGGGTGAGGGTGGAGGAGGGAGGGGTGAGGGTGGAGGAGGGAGGGGTGAGGGTGGAGGAGGGAGGGAGGGGTGAGCGAGGGGTGAGGGAGGGAGGGGTGAGGGTGGAGGAGGGGGTGAGGGTGGAGGGGTGAGGGTGGAGGGGTGAGGGTGGAGGAGGGAGGGAGGGGTGAGGGTGAGGGGGGGTGAGGGTGGGGGAGGGAGGGGTGGGGGTGAGGGTGGAGGAGGGAGGGGTGAGGGTGGAGGAGGGAGGGAGGGTGGAGGGTGGAGGAGGGAGGGTGGAGGAGGGAGGGGAGGGTGAGGGAGGGGAGGGTGAGGGAGGGGAGGAGGGGGGTAGGGGAGGGGAGGGTGAGGGGGGTAGGGGAGGGTGAGGGGTGGGGTGGGGTGGGGGTGTTTCCCCGGTGATCTTGTGTCTTATACTGTCCCTTACCTCTTTAGTTGTCCGTGGCTGTTTCTTTTGTAGAGTAGAGTTCTTGCCCCTCAGGGGTATAAACCGATTCTGTATCTCGTTAAATGTTTCTTTAAACATTTCCCACTGATCATCAGTCGTTTTACCCATTAACAGATTTGCCCAGTTTACTGTGGACAGTCTCTGTCTCATCCCATTGAAGTCGGCCTTACCCAAGTCTAGAATCTCAGCAGCTGACTCACTTTTTTCCCTTTCAAACACTACATTGAACTCGATCATGTTATGATCGCTATTGGATAGATGTTCGCGTAAAGTTAACTAAATCTGGTTCATTACTCATTACTAAATCTAGTATGGCTTGCCCCCTTGTTGCCTCTAGGACATACTACATAAGAACATAAGAAATAGGAGCAGGAGTCGGCCAATCGGCCCCTCGAGCCTGCTCCGCCATTCAATAAGATCACGGCTGATCTGATCCTAACCTCAAATCTAAATTCATGTCCAATTTCCTGCCCGCTCCCCGTAACCCCTAATTCCCTTTACTTCCAGGAAACTGTCTATTTCTGTTTTAAATTTATTTAATGATGGAGCTTCCACAGCCTCCTGGGGCAGCAAATTCCACAGACCTACTACCCTCTGAGTGAAGAACTTTCTCCTCATCTCAGTTTTGAAAGAGCAGCCCCTTATTCTAAGATTATACCCCTGAGTTTAGTTCCCAATCCTGACCATCCTGCAGCCAAGTCTCAGTAATAGCTATCATGTCATACCCTCCAATTTGAACCTGTAGTTCATTTAATTTATTCCTTATACTCCGTGCATTTGTATATAGAACTCTTAGTTAGGCCACACACCCTAGCCTGACCTTCACCTTTGATGCTGGGTTAATTGCCTTACACCTTCTAGTTTTCACTTTATCTGTAGTGTCTAAAGTACACTTTCTTTCTGCTGCTCTACGCTTTTCCCTTTCACTTGTTCTTGAACAACTGTTTGTACTATTTGTATTGTAGATTTCCCCTGGGTCTTCCCCTCTCTTGCTGCTCTCAACTTTACTCCCTTCTGACTCCCCGCTCAGGTTCCCATCCCCCTGCCACTCTAGTTTAAACCTTCCCCAACAGCACTAGCAAACACCCCCGCGAGGACATTGGTCCCGGTCCTGCTCGGGTGTAACCCGTCTCGCTTGTACAGGTCCCACCTTCCCCAGAACCGGTCCCAATGTCCCAGGAATCTAAATCCCTCTCTGCTACACCATCCCTGCAGCCACGCATTCATCCTGTCTATTCTCCTGTTCCTATACTCACTAGCACGTGGCACCGGTCGTAATCCTGAGATCACTACCTTTGAGGTCCTGCTTTTTAATTTATCTCCTAACTCCTTAAATTCACCTTGCAGGACCTCATCCCTTTTTTTACCTATGTCGTTGGTACCGATATGGACCACGACTACTGGCTGTTCACCCTCCCCCTCCAGAATGCCCTGCAGCCGTTCCGTGACATCCTTAACCCGAGCACCAGGGAGGCAACATACCGTTCTGGAGTCACGTTTGCGGCCGCAGAAACGCCTATCTGTTCCCCTTACAATTGAATCCCCGATCACTATAGCCCTGCCACTCTTCTTCCTCCCCTCCTGTGCAGCAGAGCCACCTGTGGTGCCCTGAACCTGGCTCTTGCTGCTTTCCCCTGATAAGCCATCTCCCCCAACAGTATCTAAAGCAGAATATCTGTTTGAGAGGGAGATGGCCCCAGGGGACCCCTGCTCTACCTGCCTAGTCCTTTTACTCCGCCTGGCGGTCACCCATTTCCTTTCTGCCTGCGTAACCTTTACCTGCGGTGTGACCACCTCACTGAACGTGCTATCCACGATAGTCTCAGCATCACGGATGCTCCACAGTGAATCCTCCCGCAGCTCCAGCTCCGAAATACGGTTAGCCAGTAGCTGCAGCTGGACACACTTCCTGCACACATGGTCGCCAGGGACACCGGTAGTGTCCATGACTTCCCACATAGTGCAGGAGGAGCAGATCACGGGTGCGAGCTCTGCTGCCATGACTTGCCTTAGATTGACACTGCGCTCACCTCTCAGACTCTCCTCCCGATTCTCCACGGATCATATAATGTACGGGAGTGAGGGGAATGTGTACACTGATGATATAATGTACGGGAGTGAGGGGAATGTGCACACAGATGATATAATGTACGGGAGTGAGGGGAATGTGCACAGGGAGGATATTGTGTACAGGGATGATATAATGTTCGGGAGTGAGGGGAATGTGTGCAGGGAGGATATACTGTACGGGAGTGAGGGGAATGTGTACAGAGAGGATATTGTGTACAGGGATGATATAATGTACGGGAGTGAGGGGAATGTGTATGGAGAGGATATAATGTACGGGAGTGAGGGGAATGTGTACAGAGAGGATATTGTGCACAGGGATGATATAATGTACGGGAGTGAGGGGAATGTGTACACGGAGGATATAATGTACGGGAGTGAGGGGACTGTGTACAGAGAGGATATAATGTACGGGAGTGAGGGGAATGTGTACACGGATGATGTACGGGAGTGAGGGGAATGTGTACAGGGATGATATAATGTACGGGAGTGAGGGGAATGTGTACAGGGATGATATAATGTACGGGAGTGAGGGGAATGTGTACACTAAGGATGTAATTGAGGGGAATGTGTACAGGGAGGCTGTAAATGTACAGGAGTGAGGGGAATGTGTACATGGATGATACAATGTACGGGAGTGAGGGGAATGTGTACACGGATGATATAATGTACGGGAGTGAGGGGAATGTGTACATGGATGATGTAATGTACGGGAGTGAGGGGAATGTGTACAAGGGTGATATAATGTACGGGAGTGAGGGGAATGTGTACACGGATGATACAATGTACGGGAGTGAGGGGAATGTGTACACGGATGATATCATGTACGGGAGTGAGGGGAATGTGTACACTAATTATATGATGTACGGGAGTGGGGGGAATGTGTCCAGGGAGGATACAATTTACGGGAGTGAGGGGAATGTGTTACAGGGAGGATATAATGTAATGGAGTGAGGGGAATGTGCACAGGGAGGATACAATTTACGGGAGTGAGGGGAATGTGTTACAGGGAGGATATCATGTAAGGGAGTGAGGGGAATGTGTACAGTGAGGATACAATGTACGGGAGTGAGGGGAATGTGTACAGTGAGGATACAATGTACGGGAGTGAGGGGAATGTGTACACGGATGATATAATGTGCGGGAGTGAGGGGAATGTGCAGGGAGGATATACTGTACGGGAGTGAGGGGAATGTGTACAGAGAGGATATTGTGTACAGGGATGATATAATGTACGGGAGTGAGGGGAATGTGTACAGGGAGGATATTATGTGCGGGAGTGAGGGGAATGTGTACAGGGATGATATAATGTACAGGAGTGAAGGGAATGTGTACATGGATGATATAATGTGAGGGGAATGTGTACAGGGAGGATATAATGTACGGGAGTGAGGGGAATGTGTACAGGGATGATATAATGTACGGGAGTGAGGGAAAAGTGTACACGGAGGATATAATGTACGGGAGTGAAGGGAATGTGTTCAGGCAGGATATTATGTACGGGAGTGAGGGGAATGTGTGCAGGGAGGATATAATGTGCAGGAGTGATGGGAATGTGTACACGGATGATATAATGTACGGGAGTGAGGGGAATGTGTACACTGATGATATAATGTGCAGGAGTGATGGGAATGTGTACACGGATGATATGATGTACGGGAGTGAGGGGAATGTGTACAGGGAGGATATGATGTACGGGAGTGAGGGGAATGTGTACACGAATGATATAATGTCCGGGAGTGAGGGGAATGTGTACAGGGATGATATAATGTCCGGGAGTGAGGGGAATGTGTACACGGCTGATATGATGTACGGCAGTGAGTGGAATGTGTACACGGCTGATATGATGTACAGGAGTGAAGGGAATTTTTTACACGGATGATATAATGTGCGGGATTGACGGGAATGTGTACAGGGATGATATAATGTTCGGGAGTGAGGGGAATGTGTACAGGGAGGATATTATGTACAGGAGTGAAGGGAATGTGTACACGGATGATATGATGTACGGCAGTGAGGGGAATGTGCAGGGATGATATAATGTACGGGAGTGAGGGGAATGTGTACACGGATGATATAATGTGCGGGAGTGAGGGGATTGTGTTCAGGGAGGATACTATGTACGGGAGTGAGGGGAATGTGTACACTGAGGATATAATGTCCGGGAGTGAGGGGAATGTGTACAGGGATGATATAATGTCCGGGAGTGAGGGGAATGTGTACACGGCTGATATGATGTACGGCAGTGAGTGGAATGTGTACACGGCTGATATGATGTACAGGAGTGAAGGGAATTTTTTACACGGATGATATAATGTGCGGGATTGACGGGAATGTGTACAGGGATGATATAATGTTCGGGAGTGAGGGGAATGTGTACAGGGAGGATATTATGTACAGGAGTGAAGGGAATGTGTACAGGGAGCATACAATGTACGGCAGTGAGGGGAATGTGTACACGGATGATATAATGTACAGGAGTGAGGGGAATGTGTACACGGATGATATAATGTGCGGGAGTGAGGGGAATGTGTTCAGGGAGGATACTATGTACGGGAGTGAGGGGAATGTGTACAGGGATGATATAATGTACGGGAGTGAGGGGAATGTGTACAGGGATGATATAATGTACGGGAGTGAAGCGAATGTGTTCAGGCAGGATATTATGTACGGGAGTGATGGGAATGTGTACACGGATGATATAATGTACGGGAGTGAGGGGAATGTGTACACGGATGATATAATGTACGGGAGTGAGGGGAATGTGTACACGGATGATATAATGTACGGGAGTGAGGGGAATGTGTACAAGGGTGATATAATGTACGGGAGTGAGGGGAATGTGTACACGGATGATACAATGTACGGGAGTTAGGGGAATGTGTACACGGATGATATCATGTACGGGAGTGAGGGGAATGTGTACACTAATTATATGATGTACGGGAGTGGGGGGTATGTGTCCAGGGAGGATACAATTTACGGGAGTGAGGGGAATGTGTTACAGGGAGGATATAATGTAATGGAGTGAGGGGAATGTGCACAGGGAGGATACAATTTACGGGAGTGAGGGGAATGTGTTACAGGGAGGATATCATGTAAGGGAGTGAGGGGAATGTGTACAGTGAGGGTACAATGTACGGGAGTGAGGGGAATGTGTACAGTGAGGATACAATGTACGGGAGTGAGGGGAATGTGTACAGGGAGGATATTATGTGCGGGAGTGAGGGGAATGTGTACACGGATGATATAATGTACGGGAGTGAGGGGAATGTGTACAGGGAGGATATAACGTACGGGAGTGAGGGGAATGTGTACAGGGAGGATATTATGTACAGGAGTGAAGGGAATGTGTACACGGATGATATGATGTACGGCAGTGAGGGGAATGTGCAGGGATGGTATGATGTACGGGAGTGAGGGGAATGTGTACAGGGAGGATATTATGTACAGGAGTGAGGGGAATTTTTTACACGGATGATATAATGTGCGGGATTGACGGGAATGTGTACAGGGATGATATAATGTTCGGGAGTGAGGGGAATGTGTACAGGGAGGATATTATGTACAGGAGTGAAGGGAATGTGTACACGGATGATATGATGTACGGCAGTGAGGGGAATGTGCAGGGATGGTATGATGTACGGGAGTGAGGGGCATGTGTACACGGATAATGTACTGGGGTGAGGGGAATGTGTACACGGATGATATAATGTACGGGAGTGAAGGGAATGTGTACAGGGAGCATACAATGTACGGCAGTGAGGGGAATGTGTACACGGATGATATAATGTACGGGAGTGAGGGGAATGTGTACACGGATGATATAATGTGCGGGAGTGAGGGGAATGTGTTCAGGGAGGATACTATGTACGGGAGTGAGGGGAATGTGTACACTGAGGATATAATGTATGGGAGTGAGGGGAATGTGTACAGGGATGATATAATGTACGGGAGTGAGGGGAATGTGTGCAGGGATGATATAATGTACGGGAGTGAGAGGAATGTGTGCAGGGAGGATACTATGTACGGGAGTGAGGGGAATGTGTACACTGAGGATATAATGTATGGGAGTGAGGGGAATGTGTACAGGGATGATATAATGTACGGGAGTGAGGGGAATGTGTGCAGGGATGATATAATGTACGGGAGTGAGAGGAATGTGTGCAGGGAGGATACTATGTACGGGAGTGAGGGGAATGTGTACACTGAGGATATAATGTATGGGAGTGAGGGGAATGTGTACAGGGATGATATAATGTACGGGAGTGAGGGGAATGTGTACAGGGATGATATAATGTACGGGAGTGAGGGAGAAGTGTACACGGAGGATATAATGTACGGGAGTGAAGGGAATGTGTTCAGGCAGGATATTATGTACGGGAGTGAGGGGAATGTGTGCAGGGAGGATATTATGTACGGGAGTGATGGGAATGTGTACACGGATGATATAATGTACGGGAGTGAGGGGAATGTGTACACGGATGATATAATGTACGGGAGTGAGGGGAATGTGTACATGGATGATGTAATGTACGGGAGTGAGGGGAATGTGTACAAGGGTGATATAATGTACGGGAGTGAGGGGAATGTGTACACGGATGATACAATGTACGGGAGTTAGGGGAATGTGTACACGGATGATATCATGTACGGGAGTGAGGGGAATGTGTACACTAATTATATGATGTACGGGAGTGGGGGGAATGTGTCCAGGGAGGATACAATTTACGGGAGTGAGGGGAATGTGTTACAGGGAGGATATAATGTAATGGAGTGAGGGGAATGTGCACAGGGAGGATACAATTTACGGGAGTGAGGGGAATGTGTTACAGGGAGGATATCATGTAAGGGAGTGAGGGGAATGTGTACAGTGAGGGTACAATGTACGGGAGTGAGGGGAATGTGTACAGTGAGGATACAATGTACGGGAGTGAGGGGAATGTGTACAGGGAGGATATTATGTGCGGGAGTGAGGGGAATGTGTACACGGATGATATGATGTACGGGAGTGAGGGGAATGTGTACAGGGAGGATATAATGTACGGGAGTGAGGGGAATGTGTACAGGGAGGATATAATGTACGGGAGTGAGGGGAATGTGTACAGGGAGGATATAACGTACGGGAGTGAGGGGAATGTGTACAGGGATGATATAATGTACGGGAGTGAGGGGAATGTGTACAGGGAGGATATTATGTACAGGAGTGAAGGGAATGTGTACACAGATGATATGATGTACGGCAGTGAGTGGAATGTGCAGGGATGATATGATGTACGGGAGTGAGGGGAATGTGTACAGGGAGGATATGATGTACAGGAGTGAAGGGAATTTTTTACACGGATGATATAATGTGCGGGATTGACGGGAATGTGTACAGGGATGATATAATGTTCGGGAGTGAGGGGAATGTGTACAGGGAGGATATTATGTACAGGAGTGAAGGGAATGTGTACACGGATGATATGATGTACGGCAGTGAGGGGAATGTGCAGGGATGATATGATGTACGGGAGTGAGGGGAATGTGTACACGGATAATGTACCGGGGTGAGGGGAATGTGTACACGGATGATATAATGTACGGGAGTGAAGGGAATGTGTACAGGGAGCATACAATGTACGGCAGTGAGGGGAATGTGTACACGGATGATATAATGTACGGCAGTGAGGGGAATGTGTACACGGATGATATAATGTGCGGGAGTGAGGGGAATGTGTGCAGGGATGATATAATGTACGGGAGTGAGGGGAATGTGTACAGGGATGATATAATGTACGGGAGTGAGGGGAATGTGTGCAGGGATGATATAATGTACGGGAGTGAGAGGAATGTGTGCAGGGAGGATACTATGTACAGGAGTGAGGGGAATGTGTACACTGAGGATATAATGTATGGGAGTGAGGGGAATGTGTACAGGGATGATATAATGTACGGGAGTGAGGGAAAAGTGTACACGGAGGATATAATGTACGGGAGTGAAGGGAATGTGTTCAGGCAGGATATTATGTACGGGAGTGAGGGGAATGTGTGCAGGGAGGATATAATGTGCAGGAGTGAAGGGAATGTGTTCAGGCAGGATATTATGTACGGGAGTGATGGGAATGTGTACACGGATGATATAATGTACGGGAGTGAGGGGAATGTGTACACTGATGATATAATGTACGGGAGTGAGGGGAATGTGTACACGGATGATATAATGTACGGGAGTGAGGGGAATGTGTACACGGATGATATAATGTACGGGAGTGAGGGGAATGTGTACAGAGATGATATAATGTACGGAAGTGAGGGGAATGTGTACAGGGATTATGATATGTACGGGAGTGAGGGGAATGTGTACAGGGAGGATATTATATGCAGGAGTGATGGGAATGTGTACACGGATGATATGATGTACGGGAGTGAGGGGAATGTGTACAGGGAGGATATGATGTACGGGAGTGAGGGGAATGTGTACACGAATGATATAATGTCCGGGAGTGAGGGGAATGTGTACAGGGATGATATCATGTCCGGGAGTGAGGGGAATGTGTACAGGGAGGATATAATGTACAGGAGTGAGGGGAATGTGTACACGGATGATATTATGTACAGGAGTGAAGGGAATTTTTTACACGGATGATATAATGTGCGGGATTGACGGGAATGTGTACAGGGATGATATAATGTTCGGGAGTGAGGGGAATGTGTACAGGGAGGATATTATGTACAGGAGTGAAGGGAATGTGTACACGGATGATATGATGTACGGCAGTGAGGGGAATGTGCAGGGATGATATGATGTACGGGAGTGAGGGGAATGTGTACACGGATGATATAATGTACGGGAGTGAAGGGAATGTGTACAGGGAGCATAAAATGTGCGGGAGTGAGAGGAATGTGTGCAGGGAGGATACTATGTATGGGAGTGAGGGGAATGTGTCCAGGGATGATATAATGTCCAGGAGTGAGGGGAATGTGCACAGGGATGATATAATGTACGGGAGTGAGGGGAATGTGCACAGGGATGATATAATGTACGGGAGTGAGGGGAATGTGTACGTGTAGGATATTATGTGCAGGAGTGAGGGCAATGTGTCCAGGGATGAAATAATGTGCAGGAGTGAGGGGAATGTGTACAGGGAGGATATAATGTACGGGAGTGAGGGGAATGTGTACGTGTAGGATATTATGTGCAGGAGTGAGGGCAATGTGTCCAGGGATGAAATAATGTGCAGGAGTGAGGGGAATGTGTACAGGGAGGATATAATGCACGGGAGTGAGGGGAATGTGTACACGGATGATATAATGTACGGGAGTGAGGGGATTGTGTACAGGGCGGATATTATGTGCAGGAGTGAGGGGAATGTGTACATGGATGATATAATGTACAGGACTGAGGGGAATGTGTACAGAGAGGATATAATGTACGGGAGTGAAGGGAATGTGTTCAGGCAGGATATTATGTACGGGAGTGAGGGGAATGTGTGCAGGGAGGATATAATGTACGGGAGTGAGGGGAATGTGTACACTGATATAATGTACGGGAGTGAGGGGAATGTGTACACTGATGATATAATGTACGGGAGTGAGGGGATTGTGTACAGGGCGGATATTTGCAGGAGTGAGGGGAATGTGCACAGGGATGATATAATGTACGGGAGTGAGGGGAATGTGTACACTGATATAATGTACGGGAGTGAGGGGAATGTGTACACTGATGATATAATGTACGGGAGTGAGGGGAATGTGTACACTGATGATATAATGTACGGGAGTGAGGGGATTGTGTACAGGGCGGATATTTGCAGGAGTGAGGGGAATGTGCACAGGGAGGATATAATGTGCAGGAGTGATGGGAATGTGTACACGGATGATATAATGTACGGGAGTGAGGGGATTGTGTACAGGGCGGATATTATGTGCAGGAGTGAGGGGAATGTGTACAGGGAGGATATAATGTACGGGAGTGAGGGGAATGTGTACAGAGATGATATAATGTACGGGAGTGAGGGGAATGTGTACAGGGATTATGATATGTACGGGAGTGAGGGGAATGTGTACAGGGAGGATATTATGTGCAGGAGTGATGGGAATGTGTACACGGATGATATGATGTACGGGAGTGAGGGGAATGTGTACAGGGAGGATATGATGTACGGGAGTGAGGGGAATGTGTACACGAATGATATAATGTCCGGGAGTGAGGGGAATGTGTACAGGGATGATATCATGTCCGGGAGTGAGGGGAATGTGTACAGGGATGATATGATGTACGGGAGCGAGGGGAATGTGTACACGGCTTATATGATGTACGGGAGTGAGTGGAATGTGTACAAGGAGGATATAATGTACGGGAGTGAGGGAAATGTGTACAGGGATGATGTACGAGATTGAGGGGAATGTGTACAGGGATGATATAATGTACAGGAGTGAAGGGAATTTTTTACACGGATGATATAATGTGCGGGATTGACGGGAATGTGTACAGGGATGATATAATGTTCGGGAGTGAGGGGAATGTGTACAGGGAGGATATTATGTACAGGAGTGAAGGGAATTTGTACACGGATGATATGATGTACGGCAGTGAGGGGAATGTGCAGGGATGATATGATGTACGGGAGTGAGGGGAATGTGTACAAGGATAATGTACCGGGGTGAGGGGAATGTGTAGACGGATGATATAATGTACGGGAGTGAAGGGAATGTGTACAGGGAGCATACAATGTATGGCAGTGAGGGGAATGTGTACAGGGATTATGATATGTGCGGGAGTGAGGGGAATGTGTACAGGGAGGATATAATGTACGGGAGTGAGGGGAATGTGTACAGGGAGGATATAATGTACGGGAGTGAGGGGAATGTGTACAGGGAGGATATAATGTACGGGAGTGAGGGGAATGTGTACACGGATGATATAATGTACGGGAGTGAGGGGAATGTGTACACTGATGATATAATGTACGGGAGTGAGGGGATTGTGTACAGGGAGGATATCATGTACGGGAGTGAGGGGAATGTGCACACGGATGATATAATGTACGGGAGTGAGGAGAATGTGTACAGGAGGATATAATGTACGGGAGTGAGGGGAATGTGTCCAGGGATGGTATAATGTACGGGAGTGAGGGGAATGTGTACACGTATTATATAATGTACGGGAGTGAGGGGAATGTGTCCAGGGATGGTATAATGTACGGGAGTGAGGGGAATGTGTACAGGGAGGTTTTAATGTCCGGGGGAGCTCTCGTCGTTCAGAGAATCCAGTGGATGATTGTGTCTGTGAAATGATGGCTCTCTTTGTTCTTTGTGTCCCCGCCCTTTATTAACTCTGTTCCTCTTTTATTCCCTGTCACATTGCTTCCTTTCTCCCTCA
>NW_027139182.1:0-16820 GCF_035084215.1 Heptranchias perlo
GACATCATTTATTTTTTTTTGACGGTTTCCTGCCCGACAAGCCAGCCTTTTTTTTATTCATTCATGGGATGTGGGTATCGCTGGCAAGGCCAGCATTTATTGCCCATCCCTAATTGCCCTTGAGAAGGTGGTGGTGAGCCGCCCTCTTGAACCGCTGCAGTCCGTGTGGTGAAGGTTCTCCCACAGTGCTGTTAGGAAGGGAGTTCCAGGATTTTGACCTAGTGATGATGAAGGAACGGTGATATATCTCCAAGTCAGGATGGTGTGTGACTTGGAGGGGAACGTGCAGGTGGTGTTGTTCCCATGTGCCTGCTTGACAGGCTGGCCACAGTCGAATGGGAGAAGTGGAAGGAAGAGGACGTGAACAGGTAAGTGTTGTGTTGGGGGGGGTGGTGCTGTCATTGGTGGGCGGGGTCGGGGGTCACTGCGGGGGGGGTGTTCAATCATCGTTGGGGGGGTCACTCATCGGGGGTCATCGGTGGGGTCGGGGGTTATTGGGGGAGTCAGTCATCAGGTGGTTCAGTCATCGGGGGGGACAGTCATCTATGGGCTCAGTCATTGGAGGGGTCATCGCGGGGTCGGAAATCATGAGGGTCAGAGATCGTGGAGGTGACGGAGATCGTGGGGGGTGTTAGAGATCATGGGGGGCTCGGAGATCGTGGGGGGTTCGGAAATCATGGGGGGGTCGGAGATCGCGAGGGGGGTTGGAGTTCGTGGGGGGGGTCGGAGATCGTGGGGGAGGGGTCACTACAGGTAGGCTTGTTGGGCCTCGGGGAAGCACTCCTGCTCCTCCTGGCCCACATGCTGTGCTATAAAGGCACTTACCTGCTGTTTCGGGCCTTCTCGCCTCCTCTCATGTGGCATGAAGTAGAAGGCCCAGGAATCCTGGCCCCCAGGGGTTAAAATCAAAAAAGATGTTAAAATGGCGTCCCGCAGCCCCCTTGAAAGCTTTTAGTGACTGATCGCCTCCTGAGAGCGGGTTGCTCACCCGCCAATGTTAAAACCGGAATTTCCCAGTGTCCGTGTTTAACATTGGTGCGATATTGTTTCGGTTTCATACTGACACGACCTCTGGAGTCCCAGAAGGTTCTATCCTTAGGCCCCTCCTATTTCTCATCTACATGCTGCCCCTCAGCGACATCATCCAAAAACACAACATGTACGCTGATGACATCCAGCTCTACCTCACCACCACCTCTCTCGACCACTCCACTGCCTATGATTTGTCACACTGCTTGTCTGATATCCAGTATTCGATGAGCAGAAATTTCCTCCAATTAAATATTGGGAAGACTGAAGCCATTGACTTCGACCCCGCCATAAACTCTGATCCCTGGCCACCGATTCCATCCCCCTCCCTGGCCACTATCTGAGGCCGTATAGACTGTTCGCAAACTCGCAATCCTATTTGACAATGAGCTGAGCTTCCGACACCATATCCTCTCCACCACCAAGACCACCTACTTCCACATCTGTAATATCGCCCGTTTCCACCATCTGCTGCTGAAACCCTGAGCCATGCTTTGTTACCTCAGACTCGACTATTCCAATGCTCTCCTGGCTGGCCTTCCATCTTCAACCCTCCATAAACTAGAGCTCATCCAAAACCCTGCTAGTCCATATCCTACCTTGTACCATCCAGTTCACCCCTCGTGCTCGCTGACCCAACATTAGCTCCCGATCCAGCAGCACCTCAAATTTAAAATTCTCATCCTTGTGTTCAAATCGCTCCATGGCATCACCCCTCCCTATCTCTAACCTCCTACAACCCTCCGAGAACTCTGCGTTCCTCCAATTCTGGCCTCTTGTGCATCCCCGATTTCCTTCGTCCCACCATTGGTGGCCGTGCCTTCAGCTGTCTAGGCCCTAAGCTCTGGAATTCCCTCCCTAAACCTCTCTGCCTCTCCACCTCTCTCTCCTCCTTTAAGACCCTTCTTAAAACCTCTCTCTTTGAACAAGCTTTTAGTCATCTTCTTTGGTGTTGATTTTTGTCTCATTATGCTTCTGTGAAGCTCCTTAGAACATTTTTCAATGTAAAAGGTGTTAAATAAATGCAAGTTGTTGTTATTGACAAAGGTTGCTGGATAAATGTTGTCTTATTGCTTCACAAGCAACTGAAAAATTTAAATAAAAAGCATGGGGACAAAAGCACATCTCCTATATTCCTGGTAACACTAGAGCTCCAGCTTTGTATGACAGATATAGTGCCTGTAATGCAGTAAACCATTCCAAGGTGCTTCACAGGAGCGTTGTTAGACAAAATTTGACACCGAGGCACAGCTGCCAATATTGGGGATGAAGGGAGTGGGAGTTGCACAAGAGTTGGAGGAACAGAGTTCTCAGAGGGTTGTGGGGCTGGAGGAAGTTTCAGAGGAAGGGAGGGGCAAGGCTGTGAAGGGATTTGACCCGTAGGTCTCTTTCAACTTCTTTCTTGGTAAGTTCTATCCCACCAGTCAAGAACACGACCTCTTACTTTACTCTTAATGTGCAGTACCTTGCCTCTGTTGGTATTAAACTACATTTACCATTCTTCAACCAAGGTGCAAACTCTGTCAGTTTCTCCATCTGGGAGCTTGGTAGCCTTTTCTGACTGCACAGCTCCCCCTAGTTTGGTGTAACTATTTTGCAAGCACACTCGAGGAACCCCACTCAATCCCTCCCCTTACAACCGCCTTCTGCTTGTTTCCCTTTAACTAGTTACTAATTCACATCCATATCTTACCATTTGATACCCACTGACCTTAATTTATGAAGAAGTCTCTCGTGGCATTTTATTAAAAGCTTTTCGAAGTACAGATGTGCCACATGTGCCAATTAATTATCAAAGAAAATTCCATTTAATAGAGTAACACTGAGGCCTTAAACTAACTATATTGTGAATATCACTGTATTTGTTATCCCAGCGTTATAATTTAATAGAATTACTAATTTAGTTTCCATCTTTGTTTGGGGTGGTTGATGACTAAGGACTGCTTTAGTGTTTCTTCAGAAATACATGCCTGGAATCTCTGCGGGTTTCTTCCGATGTCCTGCTGTAATGTCGGTGGGAGATCACTGTAAACCTAGGAGAAATGGCAGAGGCAGCCCTGCCGGCATTTCTCCAGGTCTGCTGCCGAAGGTATGACAGGAGATGGGGGAACCCGTCACCCCACCCCAGTGGAAATTCTATCTCAGACAATATAAAGCATTCCTGGGTAGACATGAGGGGAAATTTTAACTCCGTCTGCCCAGCGGAAACCAGATGGAATGGGACTTAAAATCCAAGCAGTTAGATTGTTACCGTCTATGAATCTTCCGGTGCAGGTGAATCCAGTGATCATAGCTGGCTTGCAGTTTTTTAGTTCATGAAGAGAACATCAGACCTCCGTGCAGGCTCTGAGGTCAGCCTGTGAGCATGTAGAATCATAGACTCATAGAATGGTTACAGCACAGAAGGAGCCCATTCGGCTCATCGAACCCATGCCGGCTCTTTGTAAGAGCAATCCAGTTAGTCCCACTCCCTTGCTCTTCCCTGTAGCCCTGCAAATTTTTTCCCTTCAAGTATTTATCCAATTCCCTTTTGAAAGCCACGGTTGAATCAGCTTCCACCACCCTGTCAGGCAGCACATTCCAGATCATAATCACTCGCTGCATAAAAAAATTTCTCCTCATGTCGCCTTTGGTTCTTTTGCCAATCACCGTAAATCTGTGTCCTCTGGTTCTCGACTCTTCTGCCAATGGGAAAAGTTTCTCTTTACTTACTTTATCTAAACCCTTCATGATTTTGAACACTTCTATCAAATCTCCTCTTAACCTTCTCTGCTGTAAGGAGAACAATCCCAGCTTCTCCAGTATATCCACGTAACTGAAGTCCCTCATCCCTGGAACCATTCTATTAAATCTTTTCTGCACCCTCTCTAAGGCCTTCACATCCTTCCTAAAGTGCGATGCCCAAAATTGGACACAATACTCTAGTTATGGCCGAACCAGTGTTTTATAAAGGTTCAACATAACTTCCTTGCTTTTGTACTCTATGCTTCTATTTATAAAGCTCAGGATCCCGTATGTTTTTTTAACGGCTTTCGCAACCTGTCCTGCCATCGTCAAAGATTTGTGCTCATATAACCCTAGGTCTCTCTGTTCCTGCACCCACTTTAGAATTGTACCATTTGGTTTATATTGCCTCTCCTGATTCTTCCTGCCAAAATGTATCAGTTCAAACTTCTCTGCATTAAATTTCATCTGCCGTGTGTCCGCCCATTCCACCAGCCTGTCTGTGTCCTCTTGAAGTCTATTAGTATCCTCCTCACCGTTTGCTGCACTTCCAAGTTTTGTGTCATCTGCAAATTTTGAAATTGTGCCCTGTACACCCAAGTCCAACTCGGCTACTGGCAGGTGTACACAGCCATAGTTGGAGGCATCAGTGGGCAGGTGCCAGCTTCATTGGATTCTGTGACAGTCCCTCACCTCAGAAGTGGCCAATGGGCAGTCAGTGCCCCCTCCTCCACAGAAGCACAGACTCTAGCTCTGGTGGCAGTAGGGGACAGATTAGATGGTCACACTGGATTTCACTTGGCGTAGGGATGGAGTTTTTCTGTGGCCGAAATTCGTCCTCCACAGGACTAGTGTGTGCTACTTCTTGGAGTACGACTAACACCCCCAGCACTCTGGTCACGTCCTGTTGATGCAAGAGGACCAATTTTACATGGTCCGCTTGCGCATCAGTTTCATTACCATGTGGTCCTCTTGTGCAGTGGTTCATGACCACTGTTGGCTCGCAACCGAAGTTCGGTGCAAACCAATTCCTAGGCGTTGTTCCTTGCCTCAGAAGCTGCAGTGGTCATGTCATGTCCATGTCAGCCTACCGCATTGACATTTTTGAGACTGAGATTGATAGATTTTTGTTGAGGAAGGGTACCAAAGGATATGGAGCAAAGGATGATAAATGGAGTTGAGGCACAGATCACCATGATCTAATTGAGTGGCTGAATGGCCTACTCCTGTTCCTAGGCATCTATACGTGATCTATAATCCTAGCAGTTACACCAGGAATGTTCCCACCAGTTCCCTTTCCAGTGTTGACACCACCAGAGTATGCAGAAATGCAGGGCCAGTGGGAGCCCAGGGTGCATCTTGGGTACCCGCCAACGCACACATGATAGAAACTATGGCATCTTTCTAATTTCTGAGGCTCTCCCACCGAAGTCTCAGCAGGTGAGTAGGAGATCTTCTGTGGAAGTTTACCAACCGTCAGGGGAGACCTATCAAACTGCATGCCACACTTGGCTGGAAGAAAAGCTGTTTATCAGAAGTATGGGGAACTAGTTTAAGGCACGCCCTGCAATTACCTTTTTATGAACTGTATGGAAATCCAGTGGGAATGACCCTTAGTCTCACCCATAGAATTCTTGCTGCATGATAACAATGTAGGTTACATTCAACCAGCCATATTGCTAATCCTTATTTAGAAATGGGAGCAATAAAATTGCATGTTCTGTAAGACAACGTTGATGAGCTTTAAAAAAAAGCTTTTGTTCCATCTATATAATAGGTCAAAGCCTTCTTAGTGTCTGCATAATGGAATCTGCATTCCAATTCTAATTTATCTGGAGCAGGATTGAAAGTATCAGTAATTTTCTGCTGCAAATGAATTGCAAGAGATGTCTTAAAGTGACAGAATCCTTTGACAACCCAAAGAACTTACCTCATATTGAGACAGATTTTAGGTTTTAGTGCTCCCATTTGGAGCCTCACACGATGAGAGTGCATAATGGGAATTTGGGAAATAGTCAGTGTTCCCAATTCATTGCTCACACATCAGTCCATTAAAATTTACCCCATTGTCCCAATAGCACGATGTATACTACAGGTATTTTTGTGAATTAATTAAGATCCAATTGCTGTAATAAATGTTTCTGAGTTATTTAAGTAACTGACTTTTGTAAGTGACAGCCTTGGCTCAGTGGTAGCACTCTACCCTCTACGGCAGGACGTCATGGGTTCAAGCCCCATTCCAGATACTTGAGCACTTAACCTAGTCCGACACTTCAGTACAATACTGAGGGAGTGCTGCATTGTCGGAGATGATGTCTTTCAGATGAGATGTTAAACCGAGGTCCCATCTTCCAGTTTAGATGCATGCAATAGATTCCCAGGCACTATTTGAAGAAGGGCAGGGTAATTGCCCTGGCCAGAGAGTTTATTCCTCAACATTTCCTAAAACAGATTAACTGGTCATTCATCACATTGCTGTGCATGGGATCTTGCTGTGCACAAATTGGCTGCTGTGTTTCCTGCATTATACTTCATTGGCTGTGAAGCGTTTTGGGACGCCCAGAGAATGTGAAAGGTATTATATAAATGCAAGTTCTTTCCCTCTTTAATGTTATCCTTAGCTTCATCACTGTTAAGGATTTCAAGGATTCCTAGAATTTAAAAACACTGTTGGTGTTGTGGTCATCGGAAGCTATAACATATTTCTAAGTAACTTGCTGCTGTAAGATTTACTGTTATGTTGCGATGTGAGAGGTCTGTGTGTAGTGGCAGTAGAAGCAAGAAGTAGTTTGCACTAATACAAGATGTTGTAATCGTCCTGAGACTGTGTGGAGGAGGATATCCTGAAGACAAGGATCGCAGGAGACAGTCTGCATTATAAACTACACTTCAACCAGTAAAAAGAATTAAATAAACAACTGGCAATAATTGCATTTATATAAAAGGAAGAAAGAACTTGCATTTATATGGCGCCTTTCATGACCTCAGGACGTCCCAAAGTGCTTTACAGCCAGTGAAGTACTTTTGAAGTGTCGACACTGTTGTTAGAACTGAGAGGTTATACCTATCATGAAAGATTGAGCAGGCTGGGGCTCTTTTTTCTAGAAAAGAGAAGACTGAGGGGTGACCTGATAGAGGTCTTTAAGCTTATGAAAGGGTTCGATAGGGTAGACATAGAGAAGATGTTTCCACTTGTGGGTGATATATCTGGGACAATGTATTACAGTACGTGTGGTCCTTTCACAGCAGGCATGATCTGAAACAGGTCATGGCATTGGAAAACATTTCTTTGTGTATACATAAAATACGTATAACTGAGAGATAGTTTGGAAGATTGTGCATGATTCATTGTCACGGATTTGATTGTGCCTGATTCATTGTCACAAATTTGAAAGTTCAGTTCCATTTGTAATTCCTCAGATAACGAAGCAGTCCACGCCCGCATACAGCAAGACCTGGACAACATCCAGGCTTGGGCTGATAAGTGGCAAGTAACATTCGCGCTAGACAAGTGCCAGGCAATGACCATCTCCAACAAGAGAGTCTAACCACCTTCCCTGGACATTCAACAGCATTACCATTGCCAAATCCCCCACCATCAATATCTGGGGGTCACCATTGACCAGAAATTTAACTGGACCAGCCATATAAATACTGTGGCTACAAGAGCAGGTCAGAGGCTGGGTATTCGGCGGCGAGTGAGTCACCTCCTGACTCCCCAAAGCATTTCCGCCAACTACAAGGCACAAGTCAGGAGTGTGATAGAATACTCTCCACTTGTCTGGATGAGTGCAGCTCCAACATCACTCAAGAAGCTCCACACCATCCACACCAGATATATCACCATTCCACTAGGGGCCATAAATACAAGACAGTTACTAATAAATCCAATAGGGAATTCAGGAGAAACTTTACCCAGAGTCCGTGTGGTGAAGGTTCTCTCACAGTGCTGTTAGGTAGGGAATTCCAGGATTTTGACCCAGCGACGACGAAGGAACGGCGATATATTTCCAAGTCGGGATGGTGTATGACTTGGAGGGGAACGTGCAGGTGGTGTTGTTCCCATGTGCCTGCTGCCCTTGTCCTTCTAGGTGGTAGAGGTCGCAGGTTTGGGAGGTGCTGTTGAAGAAGCCTTGGCAAGTTGCTGCAGTGCATCCTGTGGATGGTACACACTGCAGCCACAGTGCACCGATGGTGAAGGGAGTGAATGTTTAGGGTGGTGGATGGGGTGCCAAATCAAGTGGGCTGCTTTGTCCTGGATGGTGTGGAGCTTCTTGAGTGTTGTTGGAGCTGCACTCATCCAGACAAGTGGAGAGTATTCTATCACACTCCTGACTTGTGCCTTGTAGATGGCGGAAAGGCTTTGGGGAGTCGGGAGGTGAGTCACTCGCCGCCGAATACCCAGCCTCTGACCTGCTCTTGTAGCCACAGTATTTATATGGCTGGTCCAGTTAAATTTCTGGTCAGTGGTGACCCCCAGACATTGATGGTGGGGGATTTGGCAATGGTAATGCTGTTGAATATCCAGGGAAGGTGGTTAGACTCTCTTGTTGGAGATGGTCATTGCCTGGCACTTGTCTAGCGCGAATGTTACTTGCCACTGATCAGCCCAAGCCTGGATGTTGTCCAGGTCTTGCTGTATGCGGGCGTGGACTGCTTCGTTATCTGAGGAATTACAAATGGAACTGAACTTTCAAATTTGTGACAATGAATCAGGCACAATCAAATCCGTGACAATGAATCATGCACAATCTTCCAAACTATCTCTCAGTTATACGTATTTTATGTGTCCACAAAGAAATGTTATCCAATGCCATGACCTGTTTCAGATCATGCCTGCTGTGAAAGGACCACACGTACTGTAATACATTGCCCCAGATATATCACCATTGCCACCTGCTGGATTGTTCTGTTTTATATCTCTGTGCTGGGTGACTCTGATTATACTTTTCTTCATTGCAGGGAAAATTTTACAACAATAATGAATGGACAGAGAATCTTGTGGGTCCCACTGACCTCTGTGCTCAAATTCTCGATATATGTTCTCACTGGAAGCGCAAATTCATTAATAAAATCTAAACTCATCCAAAACTGCCAACAGATATTCAAACACTCCAATCAATGAAATTGTGGTTAGTTTTTTTCAGAGCAAGTTCGTTCATTAGAGACTCTGATTATGAGAATCATTCATTTGGTGAAGAGGCATGACATTGGGAGTTGTGTTAGGTGTTGAGTGTGACATTGGGAGTTGTGTTGGTGTTGAGCATGACCTTGGGAGATGTGTTAGGTGAGGAGCATGACATTGGGAGATGGGTTAGGTGAGGAGCATGACATTGGGAGACGGGTTAGGTGTTGAGCATGACATTGAGAGATGTGTTAGCTGTTAAGCATGACATTGAGAGATGTGTTAGGTGAGGAGCATGACATTGGGAGATGGGTTAGGTGAGGAGCATGACATTGGGAGATGGGTTAGGTGAGGAGCATGACATTGGGAGATGGGTTAGGTGAGGAGCATGACATTGGGAGACGGGTTAGGTGAGGAGCATGACATTGAGAGATGGGCTAGGTGAGGAGCATGACATTGGGAGATGGGTTAGGTGAGGAGCATGACATTGGGAGATGGGTTAGGTGAGGAGCATGACATTGGGAGATGGGTTAGGTGAGAATGCATGACATTGGGAGACGGGTTAGGTGAGGAGCATGACATTGGGAGATGGGTTAGGTGAGGAGCATGACATTGGGAGATGTGTTAGGTGAGGAGCATGACATTGGGAGATGGGTTAGGTGAGGAGCATGACATTGGGAGACGGGTTAGGTGAGGAGCATGACATTGGGAGATGGGTTAGGTGAGGAGCATAACATTGGGAGATGTGTTAGGTGAGGAGTATGACATTGGGAGATGTGTTAGGTGAGGAGCATGACATTGAGAGATGGGTTAGGTGAGGAGCGTGACATTGAGAGATGGGTTAGGTGAGGAGCATGACATTGGGAGATGGGTTAGGTGAGGAGCATGACATTGGGAGATGGGTTAGGTGAGGAGCATGACATTGGGAGATGGGTTAGGTGAGGAGCATGACATTGGGAGATGGGTTAGGTGAGGAGCATGACATTGGGAGATGGGTTAGGTGAGGAGCATGACATTGGGAGACGGGTTAGGTGAGGAGCATGACATTGGGAGATGGGTTAGGTGAGGAGTATGACATTGGGAGATGTGTTAGGTGAGGAGCATGACATTGGGAGATGTGTTAGGTGAGGAGCATGACATTGGGAGATGTGTTAGGTGAGGAGCGTGACATTGGGAGATGGGTTAGGTGAGGAGCATGACATTGGGAGATGGGTTAGGTGAGGAGCATGACATTGGGAGATGGGTTAGGTGAGGAGCATGACATTGGGAGACGGGTTAGGTGAGGAGCATGACATTGGGAGATGGGTTAGGTGAGGAGTATGACATTGGGAGATGTGTTAGGTGAGGAGCATGACATTGGGAGATGTGTTAGGTGAGGAGCATGACATTGGGAGATGTGTTAGGTGAGGAGCATGACATTGGGAGATGTGTTAGGTGAGGAGCGTGACATTGGGAGATGTGTTAGGTGAGGAGCGTGACATTGGGAGATGGGTTAGGTGAGGAGCATGACATTGGGAGATGAGTTAGGTGAGGAGCATGACATTGGGAGATGGGTTAGGTGAGGAGCATGACATTGGGAGATGGGTTAGGTGAGGAGCATGACATTGGGAGATGGGTTAGGTGAGGAGCATGACATTGGGAGATGGGTTAGGTGAGGAGCATGACAATGGGAGATGGGTTAGGTGAGGAGCATGACATTGAGAATCAGGTCAGGTGAGAAGGCATGACACAGGGAGTTAGGTTGGGTGAGAATGGCTGTTATTGGAAGTTGGGTTAGTAAGGAGGACGTGGAAATATGTCCCTCAACACCTCTAAATCTGTCAGTGATTATTTTTCACTCATTCCAGATGTGCTGTTCTTGCCTTTTTTTCACCTCACTAGCCCTCTAGCCATTGTTCTGAATGGGCACCCTTTTTCTGTGTCCCAGCTACCACTCACCCCCCGTGTAAAGGTACACGTTTCTTAGGACTGGCTTTTAACAAGGCCTTCACAGTCATGAACAAGCAGAGCTTATTTGTTTATTTTTCACTATTCTTATACACATATCAGCTGTGAGCAGAGATAGACTAAAGAAAGAACTTGCACTCATATAGCGTCTTTCACATTCCAAAGTGCTTCACAGCCAATGAATTACTTTTGAGGTTTGGTCACTGCTATTTTGTAGGCAAATATGGCTGCCATTTTGCACATAGCAAGATCCCACTAACAGCAATGAGATAAATGATAAGTTAATCTGTTTTGGTGATGTTGATTGAGAGAGGAACGTTGGCCAGGACGTGGAGAACTCTCTGCTCGTCTTTGAATAGTGCCACAGGATCTTTTACATTCACCTGAATAGTATTGCACTGTTCCCTCAGTACTGCACTGAAGTGTCAGCCTAGATTAGGTGCAGTGGGCCATAAACCCACAATCTTCTGACTCGGGGTGAGAATGCTACCAACCAAACTAAATTGAGTAGGAACACCAGAAGCAAGGTTTGTTGGTGCTTTTGCTCAGATGTTTAGTCAGACCTACTTTTTAACTAACATTACGATACCCAGAGCATAATAAAACCCACCTCGCTTACAAAATCTGGGCTTAGGCTACTGTCAGGTTCAAATATGTTTCAAGCCAACCAACCACCAATGTTACAAGCAGTCACTTTTTAAAAACAAAATCGGAAAACTGAATAGCTAAATCAATAAGGGGAAGAAGGTCATCGATAAAATCATTACAACTTTTTGATAATTAAAAAAAGATCTAGATGATGAGCCCGGCTCGTTAAAACTAGGCATTGCAGTAGTGAACTCTCATCCACATCTGCATTTACTGGAACTTCACAAAGAGAAGCTCCACGGATGCAATTTCCGAGCAGCTCAGAGCTCAGTCTCTATAATTGTTCTCATTGTGCAGGAGGCTGAGGACTGTTTTCTCAGAACTGCAGTTACATTCAGCACTTGATGGATGGACCCAGCATGACATCTGCACACAGTCTAATCCTAATGATATTAGTCAGGCCCCTAAGGTTATTGTTGGGTGAGTCTACTCTGTGTAGAGTACCTACTGTTTGTGATGAGACTTAGGGACCGTGGATAATTTCTAACTGGCAGACATTCACAAGCAAAATCTTTGTGAATAATTCAGATACAGCACACCCAATGAAAGGACACATGGTAAAGGAGCCTTAATTTGCACAATTCTTGTAAGAATCACTAAAACTACTTCATTAAAAATCTTCCAATTAGAATATGTACACTATTTTGCATTTGTATGCTTATTTTTAATTGATACTTAACAAGCCAAACAAGAAACATTAATGCAAGGCCTGTGCTAATGTGCACTAATTGGGCTTGTTCCTTCTCTGCAGTAATTTTGAGAGCATCGGTAACAATTCACTAATGCTAATGCGAAGGTTCCCAAACTGGAGGGTGTACCCCCTGGGAGGGGGAGGGGCTCATTGAGGATTCTGGTCATAGTGGCTGAAAAAAAATCCATGGATCTGTTACGTGCGTAAACGGGGAATCTGCCACACTTACAGCAAAGTATCGCTGTCGAAGCAGGAGCAGTTCCGAGGAATTTCCCTGCCGGCAAATTTTAATGATAGGATTGGACTTCATAATGAATTGCAAAAGTGTAAGGGCGCAGAATTGAAACAGCTAAAGTGACAAAACTGCTGCTGTATTCTGGGCTATCAGCAATATCTACACGAATATTAATTATGCAAAAATTCAGTTTCTTAGAACGAGGGGAGCATGCAAGAGGCATGAATCTCCGAAGGGGGGCTCAGCAAAACAAAGTTTGGGAACCCCTGTATTAATGTATGAAATGACTACACATTAGCATACTCTTAGTGCATACGATAACTCACTTCATAGAGATTGGGTCTAACTATAGATGCACTGCCCAGCAGCTATGTGAGAGCTGCCAGTTTCAATATAATCAGACTGAGCAGACAGTGGCTTTGCCTTACCATCTGCCTGCAGGCTGACCCAGACAGTGAGAGTGGGACCAACAGACTTGACAGGCTCACTAACACTGCCACTCCAGTTAATGTGAAGGGATCTAGCACTGGCGGGCTTGAAGGGCAATAGAATAACTCACCGAGTTAAAGGGAACTCACCTCAAGTGTGCAAGGTACGTTTGACCTTACCAGACAGCAATGCAGGTTATTGCTGACAATATGGAGATGACAGCCGTGGCTCAGTTGTAGCACACTCTCTTCTGAGTCAGAAGGTTGTGGGTTCGAGCCCCACTCCTGAGTCTTGAGCACATAATCTAGGCTGACACTTCAGTGTAGTACTGAGGGCGTGGTGCACTGTCGGAGGTGCTGTCTTTCAGATGAGAAGTTAAACCGAGGCCCCATCTGTCATCTCAGATGGATGTAAAAGATCCCATGGCACTATTCGAAGAAGAATTGTTCATTGCTCCTTGTGGGACCTTGCTGTATGCAAATTGGCTGCCATGTTTTCCTACAGTGACTACTTTAAGATCTCATGAACAGCGCTCTATAAATGCAAGTCCTCTCCTTTGATTACTATCTGCTCTGACAATCGTATCTGCAATATAAACAGCTATCAGTGTTACTTTGGCTGACAATAGAGATGGTTTGCATCTTGTGCTTTGCATGGGTTTATCTGAAATCTGGGATGTTCTCACCCAATCTCAGGTGGCCAGCTGGAAACGTTGCAAACCATGCTGAACCTAAGCCTGGGGCATCATATACAGAATGAGGGCTCCCTGTCAGTACACTCCCAGTGGTGAGCCCATACACAAGTGACATATCCATGGAAACAACTGACAAAGCCAAACATCCTTCTGTAATTAGTTGGCAGAAGGGCTTGATGGACCTTGAGACACAAGCATCGATCAGTGGCTCAGATCCTCCCCAGTTCATGATCGTTGTAATGGAATTGGCTTTCAGTGCACCTTGCTCACATTGGCCTCTAAATTCGATAGTGCTCGAAACGGAGAGGTCCGAGGACTGTCCTAAATTCGTCCTTGGGCCTCATCATAATAATTCAGGCGAGTTGTGGGTGCCAATCAGGTGCCCCGATGCAGTTTGCTTGGGGCCTTACCAATTGCACCCCGCGCCGAGGCCCACTGGTAAGTCCGGGGAGGGGTGGGGGGGAGGAATTGTTCACGAGTGCATGCGAGGGCAGGCTGGCAGTGGTCCGTAGTTGTTTTGTTGAGCGAGGAGGAGCACTCCTGCCTCTTCCAACTCCACAAAAAAGCGACATTTTGTAAGTTTTGGAGTCTTTTTATTTAGACCGGTCCCTTTAAGGACTGCCGAATAGATGCAGGAGCCTTATTTCTATATTGAAACGGGCTTGTGCTAATTTCAGGCGGCTGCCAGGGCTGCCTAATAAAACGTCTCAACCAATCTAACAGTGGCCCATTCTAGGCCCATAAAGCGGGTGCAACGCTGTTGAATTGAGGCCACATAGTCACATCCTGGAGTCTAAGTTTAAAGCAGGATGAAGCTTGTGACAATAGATGATGTCCATACTCTTCATAACTGCTGGAAGGTGGATTAAAATGGCTTTGATGTGATGGGTCTGAAATATGTTCTTTCAGTCAAAAGTGACTTTAAAAAGTTTACCCAGATAACTTTGCCAGCCCCGCACCCCACCAGTTGGATCACTGGATAAATATACCTTGTAAAGTGGCAGAAATTCATGCCCCGGATTTCATTGAATCACAGAAATTACGGCACAGAAGGAGGCCAATCCACCCATCGTGCCTGTGCCAATGGTAGTTCTTCAACTCTACTCTAATCCAATTTCCCTGTCTTTTCCCTATGTCCTTTTAGAATCTTCCTTTCCAAATACTTATCCAATTCCCCGTTACATGAAAAGCCTAATTCTACATGAAAAAAAATGTCTTTAACTTTGATTTGATGTCTTGGTGATTCGCAGATGTTGCGTTAGCTGATCTGAGCCCAGGTGGCGTTGGACAGCACAATTCTGTGATCGTAATTGTTGCTAGCTCCATTAGTGTGTCAATTAAAAACACTACAATCTACTTGAATTCACAATTGACAACTATTGAGAACTAAAGCTGTCAGCTGTGGCACAGTGGCAGCACTCTCACCTCTGAGTCAGCAGGTTGTGGGTTCAAAGTCCCGCTCTGGAGTCTTGAGCACAAAATACAGGCCAACACTTCAGTGCAGTACTGAGGGAGTGCTGCACTGACAGATGTGCCGTCTTTCGAACAAGACATTAAACTGAGGCCCTGTCTGCCCTCTCCGGTGGACATGAAGGATCTCAAGGCACTATTTCAAAAAGAGTAGGGGAGTTCTCCTGACCAATATTTATCCCTCAACCAACATCACCAAAAAGAATGATCTGGTCATTATCTCATTGCTGTTTGTTGGACCTTGCTGTGCGCAAATTGGTTGCTGCGTTTCCCACATTACAACAGTGACTACACTTCCAAAAAGTACTTAATTGGCTGTAAAAGGCTTTGGGATGTCCTGAGGTTGTGAAAGATGCTACATAAATGCAAGTTTTTCTTTTGAAGAGTGGATTTTACAAATACACTGCCGAACACAGAACCAGCGGAGCCTGTTCTGGGCATTCTGGCACAAAAGTCAAGCCAACCCCGCCCCACACTCTCCGATCCCGTTAGCGAATGGAAAATCATGTGGCGCATGCTGACCTCCACGCCCAAATTTCGGATACGTGCTCCTGACACACCAAAGCTGTGCGCCCAGCAAGTGAAGGCATAGGATCTTAATTCGCCACATGCAGAGAAGACCACAGAGGTCCTGAGGTAATCTATACAGAAACAGCAGATGGGTCTGGCTAATTATGAGATATGCAGTTACCATGGCAACATGATAAACAAGCAACACTGACCATAATTTGCTCCAGAGCCTCAAGATTAAAATAGATTTCAACTGCAGAGTAAATAAAACTGCTCCAACTCTAATCTCTTGACAGATTCATCTGAGGTTTAATAGCAGTTTCTATCTTGAATGAATCCTGAGTTGATGCTGCGCAAATACAGAAAGAAAGAACTTGGATTTATATAGCACTATTCACAACCTCAGGCTGTCCCAAAGCACTTTACAGCCAGTGAAGTACTTTTGAAGTGTAATCACTGTTGTAATGTGGGAAAGACGGCAGCCAATTTGCGCCCAGCAAGGTCCCACAAACAACAATGTGATGATGACCAGATAATCTGTTTTAAATGTTGGTTGAGGGATAAATAATGGCCAGGACACTGGAGAGAACTCTCCTGCTCTTTTTCAAAATAGTGCCATGGGATCGTTACACCCATCTGAGAGGACAGACGGGGCCTCAGTTTAACATCTCATCTGAAAGACGACACTTCCAGCAGTGCAGCACTCCCTCGGTACACTGCCGGAAGTGTCGTCTTTCAGATGAGATGTTAAACTGAGGCCCCGTCTGTCCTCTCAGATGAGTGTAACGATCCCATGGCACTATTTCGAAAAAGAGCAGGAGAGTTCTCTCCAGTGTCCTGGCCATTATTTATCCCTCAACCAACATCTAAAACAGATTATTTGGTCATTATCTCATTATTATTTGTCAAGTCTCTGGAGTGGGATTTGAACCCACAACCTTGTGACTCAGACGAGAATGGTACTGACTGAGCTACAGCTGACAAAGCAAATACAGTCCAGACACTGCTTCCCATTTCTTTAATATATAAGTGCAATAATAATGGAGTTGTCCTAATATGACCTGGTTGGTTGCTTTCTTGACTGAGCACCAATCAAAGCTCTGCTGCAGTGTCAACATGATGGAGCTCAGTTGCTCAGTGAAGTAAAGCAAGTCCTGTGGAGTGACTGCGTTTCTGACACAATAGATTGATCTTAGTTGAACTGTATGTAGCAACAGCGTATTTAACTTGGGAAAAAGTAGTGATGAAGATTGTAATTAATGAAGCCCGGTTGTGAATAATCGCATATTATACATTTGTCAACGATTTAGAAACTTAA
>NW_027139183.1:0-16663 GCF_035084215.1 Heptranchias perlo
TGATATGATTCTTTATATTCTGATTAGTGTGTGATATGATTCTTTATATTCTGATTAGTGTGTGATATGATTCTTTATATTCTGATTAGTGTGTGATATGATTCTTTATACTCTGATTAATGTGTGATATGATTCTTTATACTCTGATTAGTGTGTGATATTATTCTTTATATTCTGATTAGTGTGTGATATGATTCTTTATATTCTGATTAGTGTGTGATATGATTCTTTATACTCTGATTAGTGTGTGATATGATTCTTTTTATTCTGATTAGTGTGTGATATGATTCTTTATATTCTGATTAGTTTGTGATATGATTCTTTATACTCTGATTAGTGTGTGATATGATTCTTTATATTCTGATTAGTGTGTGATATGATTCTTTATATTCTGATTAGTGTGTGATATGATTCTTTATATTCTGATTAGTGTGTGATATGATTCTTTATATTCTGATTAGTGTGTGATATGATTCTTTATATTCTGATTAGTTTGTGATATGATTCTTTGTATTCTGATTAGTGTGTGATATGATTCTTTATATTCTGATTAGTGTGTGATATGATTCTTTATATTCTGATTAGTTTGTGATATGATTCTTTATACTCTGATTAGTTTGTGATATGATTCTTTATACTCTGATTAGTGTGTGATATGATTCTTTATACTCTGATTAGTGTGTGATATGATTCTTTATATTCTGATTAGTGTGTGATATGATTCTTTATATTCTGATTAGTTTGTGATATGATTCTTTATATTCTGATCAGTGTGTGATATGATTCTTTATATTCTGATTAGTGTGCGATATGATTCTTTATATTCTGATTAGTGTGTGATATGATTCTTTATATTCTGATTAGTGTGTGATATGTTTCGTTATACTCTGATTAGTGTGTGATATGATTCTTTATTCTCTGATTAGTGTGTGATATGATTCTTTATACTCTGATTAGTGTGTGATATGATTGTTTATACTCTGATTAGTGTGCGATATGATTCTTTGTACTCTGATTAGTGTGTGATATGATTCATTATTCTCTGATTAGTGTGTGATATGATTCTTTATACTCTGATTGGTCTGTGATATGATTGTTTATACTCTGAATAGTGTGTGATATTATTGTTGATACTCTGATTAGTGTGCGATATGATTGTTGATACTCTGAATAGTGTGTGATATTACTGTTGATACTCTGATTAGTGTGCGATATGATTGTTGATACTCTGATTGGTGTGCGATATGATTGTTTCTACTCTGAATCGTGTGTGATATTATTGTTGATACTCTGATTAGTGTGCAATATGATTGTTGATGCTCTGATTAGTGTGTGATATGATTGTTGATACTCTGATTAGTGTGTGATATGATTGTTGATACTCTGATTAATGTGCAATATGATTCTTTATACTCTGATTAGTGTGTGATATGATTCTTTATACTCTGATTAGTGTGTGATATGATTGTTTATACTCTGATTAATGTGCAATATGATTCTTTATACTCTGATTAGTGTGCGATATGATTCTTTATACTCTGATTAGTTTGTGATATGATTCTTTATTCTCTGATTAGTGTGTGATATGATTGTTGATACTCTGATTATTGTGTGATATGATTGTTTATACTCTGATTAGTGTGTGATGTGATTGTTGATGCTCTGATTGGTGTGTGATATGATTCTTTGTACTCTGATTAGTGTGTGATATGATTCTTTATATTCTGATTAGTGTGTGATATGATTCTTTATATTCTGATTAGTGTGTGATATGATTCTTTATACTCTGATTCGTGTGTGATATGATTCTTTATATTCTGATTAGTGTGTGATATGATTCTTTATACTCTGATTAGTGTGTGATATGATTCTTTATATTCTGATTAGTGTGTGATATGATTCTTTATATTCTGATTAGTGTGTGATATGATTGTTTATACTCTGATTAATGTGCAATATGATTCTTTATACTCTGATTAGTGTGCGATATGATTCTTTATACTCTGATTAGTTTGTGATATGATTCTTTATTCTCTGATTAGTGTGTGATATGATTCTTTATACTCTGATTAGTGTGCGATATGATTGTTTATATTCTGATTAATGTGCGATATGATTCTTTATACTCTGATTAATGTGCGATATGATTCTTTATACTCTGATTAATGTGCGATATGATTCTTTATACTCTGATTAGTGTGTGATATGATTCTTTATATTCTGATTAGTGTGTGATATGATTCTTTATACTCTGATTAGTGTGTGATATGATTCTTTATATTCTGATTATTGTGTGATATGATTCTTTATATTCTGATTAGTGTAAGTTGATTCTTTATACTCTGATTAGTGTGTGATATGATTCTTTATATTCTGATTAGTGTGCGATATGATTCTTTATATTCTGATTAGTGTGTGATATGATTCTTTATATTCTGATTAGTGTGTGATATGTTTCGTTATACTCTGATTAGTTTGTGATATGATTCTTTATACTCTGATTAGTGTGTGATATGATTGTTTATACTCTGATTAATGTGCGATATGATTCTTTCTCCTCTGATTAGTGTGTGATATGATTCTTTATACTCTGATTAGTGTGTGATATGATTCTTTATATTCTGATTAGTGTGTGATATGATTCGTTATATTCTGATTAGTGTGTGATATCATTCTTTATATTCTGATTAGTGTGTTATATGATTCTTTATACTCTGATTAGTGTGTGATATGATTCTTTATATTCCGATTAGTGTGTGATATGATTCTTTATATTCTGATTAGTTTGTGATATGATTCTTTATACTCTGATTAGTGTGTGATATGATTCTTTATATTCTGATTAGTGTGTGATATGATTCTTTATATTCTGATTAGTGTGCGATATGATTCTTTATATTCTGATTAGTGTGCGATATGATTCTTTATATTCTGATTAGTGTGTGATATGATTCTTTATATTCTGATTAGTGTGTGATATGATTCTTTATATTCTGATTAGTGTGTGATATGATTCTTTATATTCTGATTAGTGTGTGATATGATTCTTTATACTCTGATTAGTGTGTGATATGATTCTTTATATTCCGATTAGTGTGTGATATGATTCTTTATATTCTGATTAGTTTGTGATATGATTCTTTATACTCTGATTAGTGTGTGATATGATTCTTTATATTCTGATTAGTGTGTGATATGATTCTTTATATTCTGATTAGTGTGTGATATGATTCTTTATATTCTGATTAGTGTGTGATATGATTCTTTATATTCTGATTAGTGTGTGATATGATTCTTTATATTCTGATTAGTTTGTGATATGATTCTTTATATTCTGATTAGTGTGTGATATGATTCTTTATATTCTGATTAGTGTGTGATATGATTCTTTATATTCTGATTAGTTTGTGATATGATTCTTTATACTCTGATTAGTTTGTGATATGATTCTTTATACTCTGATTAGTGTGTGATATGATTCTTTATACTCTGATTAGTGTGTGATATGATTCTTTATATTCTGATTAGTGTGTGATATGATTCTTTATACTCTGATTAGTGTGTGATATGATTCTTTATATTCTGATTAGTGTGTGATATGATTCTTTATATTCTGATTAGTTTGTGATATGATTCTTTATATTCTGATTCGTGTGTGATATGATTCTTTATATTCTGATTAGTGTGTGATATGATTCTTTATATTCTGATTAGTTTGTGATATGATTCTTTATACTCTGATTAGTGTGTGATATGATTCTTTATATTCTGATTAGTGTGCGATATGATTCTTTATATTCTGATTAGTGTGTGATATGATTCTTTATATTCTGATTAGTGTGTGATATGTTTCGTTATACTCTGATTAGTGTGTGATATGATTGTTTATATTCTGATTATTGTGTGATATGATTCTTTATATTCTGATTAGTGTAAGTTGATTCTTTATACTCTGATTGGTGTGTGATATGATTCTTTATATTCTGATTAGTGTGCGATATGATTCTTTATATTCTGATTAGTGTGTGATATGATTCTTTATATTCTGATTAGTGTGTGATATGTTTCGTTATACTCTGATTAGTTTGTGATATGATTCTTTATACTCTGATTAGTGTGCGATATGATTCTTTATACTCTGATTAGTGTGCGATATGATTCTTTATACTCTGATTAGTGTGCGATATGATTGTTTATACTCTGATTAGTGTGCGATATGATTCTTTATACTCTAATTAGTTTGTGATATGATTCTTTATTCTCTGATTAGTGTGTGATATGATTCTTTATACTCTGATTAGTGTGTGATATGATTGTTTATACTCTGATTAGTGTGCGATATGATTCTTTATACTCTGATTAGTGTGTGATATGATTCATTATTCTCTGATTAGTGTGTGATATGATTCTTTATACTCTGATTGGTCTGTGATATGATTGTTTATACTCTGAATAGTGTGTGATATTATTGTTGATACTCTGATTAGTGTGCGATATGATTGTTGATACTCTGAATAGTGTGTGATATTACTGTTGATACTCTGATTAGTGTGCGATATGATTGTTGATACTCTGATTAGTGTGCGATATGATTGTTTCTACTCTGAATCTTGTGTGATATTATTGTTGATACTCTGATTAGTGTGCAATATGATTGTTGATACTTTGATTCGTGTGCAATATGATTGTTGATGCTCTGATTAGTGTGTGATATGATTGTTGATACTCTGATTAGTGTGTGATATGATTGTTGATACTCTGATTAATGTGCAATATGATTCTTTATACTCTGATTAGTGTGTGATATGATTCTTTATACTCTGATTAGTGTGTGATATGATTGTTTATACTCTGATTAATGTGCAATATGATTCTTGATACTCTGATTAGTGTGCGATATGATTCTTTATACTCTGATTAGTTTGTGATATGATTCTTTATACTCTGATTAGTGTGTGATATGATTGTTTATACTCTGATTAGTGTGCGATATGATTCTTTATACTCTGATTAGTGTGCGATATGATTCTTTATACTCTGATTAGTGTGCGATATGATTGTTTATACTCTGATTAGTGTGCGATATGATTCTTTATACTCTAATTAGTTTGTGATATGATTCTTTATTCTCTGATTAGTGTGTGATATGATTCTTTATACTCTGATTAGTGTGTGATATGATTGTTTATACTCTGATTAGTGTGCGATATGATTCTTTATACTCTGATTAGTGTGTGATATGATTCATTATTCTCTGATTAGTGTGTGATATGATTCTTTATATTCTGATTAGTGTATGATAAGATTGTTTATACCCTGAATAGCAGGCGATATGATTCTTTATACTCTGATTAGTGTGTGATATGATTGTTTATACTCTGATTAATGTGCGATATGATTCTTTATACTCTGATTAGTGTGTGATATGATTCTTTATATTCTGATTAGCATGCAATATGATTCTTTATACTCTGATTAATGTGTGATATTATTCTTTATATTCTGATTAGTGTATGATAAGATTTTTATACCCTGAATAATGTGCGATATGATTAATTATACTCTGATTAGTTTGTGATATGATTGTTTATACTCTGATTAATGTGCGATATGATTCTTTATATTCTGATTAGTGTGTGATATGATTCTTTGTATTCTGATTAGTGTGTGATATGATTCTTTATATTCTGATTAGTGTGTGATATGATTCTTTATACTCTGATTAGTGTGTGATATGATTCTTTATATTCTGATTAGTGTGTGATATGATTCCTTATATTCTGATTAGTGTGTGATATGATTCTTTATACTCTGATTAATGTGTGATATGATTCTTTATACTCTGATTAGTGTGTGATATGATTCTTTATATTCTGATTAGTGTGTGATATGATTCTTTATACTCTGATTAGTGTGTGATATGATTCTTTATATTCCGATTAGTGTGTGATATGATTCTTTATATTCTGATTAGTTTGTGATATGATTCTTTATACTCTGATTAGTGTGTGATATGATTCTTTATATTCTGATCAGTGTGTGATATGATTCTTTATATTCTGATTAGTGTGTGATATGATTCTTTATATTCTGATTAGTGTGTGATATGATTCTTTATATTCTGATTAGTGTGTGATATGATTCTTTATACTCTGATTAGTGTGTGATATGATTCTTTATATTCTGATTAGTGTGTGATATGATTCTTTATATTCTGATTAGTTTGTGATATGATTCTTTATATTCTGATTCGTGTGTGATATGATTCTTTATATTCTGATTAGTGTGTGATATGATTCTTTATATTCTGATTAGTTTGTGATATGATTCTTTATACTCTGATTAGTGTGTGATATGATTCTTTATATTCTGATTAGTGTGCGATATGATTCTTTATATTCTGATTAGTGTGTGATATGATTCTTTATATTCTGATTAGTGTGTGATATGTTTCGTTATACTCTGATTAGTGTGTGATATGATTGTTTATATTCTGATTATTGTGTGATATGATTCTTTATATTCTGATTAGTGTAAGTTGATTCTTTATACTCTGATTAGTGTGTGATATGATTCTTTATATTCTGATTAGTGTGCGATATGATTCTTTATATTCTGATTAGTGTGTGATATGATTCTTTATATTCTGATTCGTGTGTGATATGTTTCGTTATACTCTGATTAGTTTGTGATATGATTCTTTATACTCTGATTAGTGTGTGATATGATTGTTTATACTCTGATTAGTGTGCGATATGATTCTTTATACTCTGATTAGTGTGCGATATGATTGTTTATACTCTGATTAGTGTGCGATATGATTGTTTATACTCTGATTAGTGTGCGATATGATTCTTTATACTCTAATTAGTTTGTGATATGATTCTTTATTCTCTGATTAGTGTGTGATATGATTCTTTATACTCTGATTAGTGTGTGATATGATTGTTTATACTCTGATTAGTGTGCGATATGATTCTTTATACTCTGATTAGTGTGGGAAATGATTCATTATTCTCTGATTAGTGTGTGATATGATTCTTTATACTCTGATTGGTCTGTGATATGATTGTTTATACTCTGAATAGTGTGTGATATTATTGTTGATACTCTGATTAGTGTGCGATATGATTGTTGATACTCTGAATAGTGTGTGATATTACTGTTGATACTCTGATTAGTGTGCGATATGATTGTTGATACTCTGATTAGTGTGCGATATGATTGTTTCTACTCTGAATCGTGTGTGATATTATTGTTGATACTCTGATTAGTGTGCAATATGATTGTTGATACTCTGATTAGTGTGCAATATGATTGTTGATGCTCTGATTAGTGTGTGATATGATTGTTGATACTCTGATTAGTGTGTGATATGATTGTTGATACTCTGATTAATGTGCAATATGATTCTTTATACTCTGATTAGTGTGTGATATGATTCTTTATACTCTGATTAGTGTGTGATATGATTGTTTATACTCTGATTAATGTGCAATATGATTCTTGATACTCTGATTAGTGTGCGATATGATTCTTTATACTCTGATTAGTTTGTGATATGATTCTTTATTCTCTGATTAGTGTGTGATATGATTGTTGATACTCTGATTAGTGTGTGATATGATTGTTTATACTCTGATTAATGTGCGATATGATTCTTTATACTCTGATTAATGTGCGATATGATTCTTTATACTCTGATTAGTGTGTGATATGATTCTTTATATTCTGATTAGTGTGCGATATGATTCTTTATATTCTGATTAGTGTGTGATATGATTCTTTATATTCTGATTAGTGTGTGATATGTTTCGTTATACTCTGATTAGTTTGTGTTATGATTCTTTATACTCTGATTAGTGTGTGATATGATTGTTTATACTCTGATTAATGTGCGATATGATTCTTTCTCCTCTGATTAGTGTGTGATATGATTCTTTATACTCTGATTAGTGTGTGATATGATTCTTTATACCCAGATTAGTGTGTGATATGATTCTTTATACTCTGATTAGTGTCTGATATGATCGTTTATACTCTGATTAATGTGCGATATGATTCTTTATATTCTGATTAGTGTGTGATATGATTCTTTATACTCTGATTAGTGTGTGATATGATTCTTTATATTCTGATTAGTGTGTGATATGATTCTTTATATTCTGATTAGTGTGTGATATGATTCTTTATATTCTGATTAGTGTGTGATATGATTCTTTATATTCTGATTAGTGTGTGATATGATTCTTTATATTCTGATTAGTTTGTGATATGATTCTTTATATTCTGATTAGTGTGTGATATGATTCTTTATATTCTGATTGGTGTGTGATATGATTCTTTATATTCTGATTAGTTTGTGATATGATTCTTTATATTCTGATTAGTGTGTGATATGTTTCGTTATACTCTGATTAGTTTGTGTTATGATTCTTTATACTCTAATTAGTGTGTGATATGATTGTTTATACTCTGATTAATGTGCGATATGATTCTTTCTCCTCTGATTAGTGTGTGATATGATTCTTTATACTCTGATTAGTGTGTGATATGATTCTTTATACCCAGATTAGTGTGTGATATGATTCTTTATACTCTGATTAGTGTCTGATATGATCGTTTATACTCTGATTAATGTGCGATATGATTCTTTATACTCTGATTAGTGTGCGATATGATTCTTTATATTCTGATTAGTGTGTGATATGATTCTTTATATTCTGATTAGTGTGTGATATGATTCTTTATATTCTGATTAGTGTGTGATATGATTCTTTATATTCTGATTAGTGTGTGATATGATTCTTTATATTCTGATTAGTTTGTGATATGATTCTTTATACTCTGATTAGTGTGTGATATGATTCTTTATATTCTGATTAGTGTGCGATATGATTCTTTATATTCTGATTAGTGTGTGATATGATTCTTTATATTCTGATTAGTGTGTGATATGTTTCGTTATACTCTGATTAGTGTGTGATATGATTGTTTATATTCTGATTATTGTGTGATATGATTCTTTATATTCTGATTAGTGTAAGTTGATTCTTTATACTCTGATTAGTGTGTGATATGATTCTTTATATTCTGATTAGTGTGCGATATGATTCTTTATATTCTGATTAGTGTGTGATATGATTCTTTATATTCTGATTAGTGTGTGATATGTTTCGTTATACTCTGATTAGTTTGTGATATGATTCTTTATACTCTGATTAGTGTGTGATATGATTGTTTATACTCTGATTAGTGTGCGATATGATTCTTTATACTCTGATTAGTGTGCGATATGATTCTTTATACTCTGATTAGTGTGCGATATGATTGTTTATACTCTGATTAGTGTGCGATATGATTCTTTACACTCTAATTAGTTTGTGATATGATTCTTTATTCTCTGATTAGTGTGTGATATGATTCTTTATACTCTGATTAGTGTGTGATATGATTGTTTATACTCTGATTAGTGTGCGATATGATTCTTTATACTCTGATTGGTCTGTGATATGATTGTTTATACTCTGAATAGTGTGTGATATTATTGTTGATACTCTGATTAGTGTGCGATATGATTGTTGATACTCTGAATAGTGTGTGATATTACTGTTGATACTCTGATTAGTGTGCGATATGATTGTTGATACTCTGATTAGTGTGCGATATGATTGTTTCTACTCTGAATCGTGTGTGATATTATTGTTGATACTCTGATTAGTGTGCAATATGATTGTTGATACTCTGATTAGTGTGCAATATGATTGTTGATGCTCTGATTAGTGTGTGATATGATTGTTGATACTCTGATTAGTGTGTGATATGATTGTTGATACTCTGATTAATGTGCAATATGATTCTTTATACTCTGATTAGTGTGCGATATGATTCTTTATACTCTGATTAGTTTGTGATATGATTCATTATTCTCTGATTAGTGTGTGATATGATTGTTGATACTCTGATTAGTGTGTGATATGATTGTTTATACTCTGATTAATGTGCGATATGATTCTTTATACTCTGATTAGTGTGCGATATGATTCTTTATATTCTGATTAGTGTGTGATATGATTCTTTATATTCTGATTAGTGTGTGATATGATTCTTTATATTCTGATTAGTGTGTGATATGATTCTTTATATTCTGATTAGTGTGTGATATGATTCTTTATATTCTGATTAGTTTGTGATATGATTCTTTATACTCTGATTAGTGTGTGATATGATTCTTTATATTCTGATTAGTCTGCGATATGATTCTTTATATTCTGATTAGTGTGTGATATGATTCTTTATATTCTGATTAGTGTGTGATATGTTTCGTTATACTCTGATTAGTGTGTGATATGATTGTTTATATTCTGATTATTGTGTGATATGATTCTTTATATTCTGATTAGTGTAAGTTGATTCTTTATACTCTGATTAGTGTGTGATATGATTCTTTATATTCTGATTAGTGTGCGATATGATTCTTTATATTCTGATTAGTGTGTGATATGATTCTTTATATTCTGATTAGTGTGTGATATGTTTCGTTATACTCTGATTAGTTTGTGATATGATTCTTTATACTCTGATTAGTGTGTGATATGATTGTTTATACTCTGATTAGTGTGCGATATGATTCTTTATACTCTGATTAGTGTGCGATATGATTCTTTATACTCTGATTAGTGTGCGATATGATTGTTTATACTCTGATTAGTGTGCGATATGATTCTTTACACTCTAATTAGTTTGTGATATGATTCTTTATTCTCTGATTAGTGTGTGATATGATTCTTTATACTCTGATTAGTGTGTGATATGATTGTTGATACTCTGATTAGTGTGCGATATGATTGTTGATACTCTGATTAGTGTGCGATATGATTGTTTCTACTCTGAATCGTGTGTGATATTATTGTTGATACTCTGATTAGTGTGCAATATGATTGTTGATACTCTGATTAGTGTGCATTATGATTGTTGATGCTCTGATTAGTGTGTGATATGATTGTTGATACTCTGATTAGTGTGTGATATGATTGTTGATACTCTGATTAATGTGCAATATGATTCTTTATACTCTGATTAGTGTGCGATATGATTCTTTATACTCTGATTAGTTTGTGATATGATTCATTATTCTCTGATTAGTGTGTGATATGATTGTTGATACTCTGATTAGTGTGTGATATGATTGTTTATACTCTGATTAATGTGCGATATGATTCTTTATACTCTGATTAGTGTGTGATATGATTCTTTATATTCTGATTAGTGTGCGATATGATTCTTTATATTCTGATTAGTGTGTGATATGATTCTTTATATTCTGATTAGTGTGCGATATGATTCTTTATATTCTGATTAGTGTGTGATATGATTCTTTATATTCTGATTAGTGTGTGATATGTTTCGTTATACTCTGATTGGTGTGTGATATGATTGTTTATATTCTGATTATTGTGTGATATGATTCTTTATATTCTGATTAGTGTAAGTTGATTCTTTATACTCTGATTAGTGTGTGATATGATTCTTTATATTCTGATTAGTGTGTGATATGATTCTTTATATTCTGATTAGTGTGTGATATGTTTCGTTATACTCTGATTAGTTTGTGATATGATTCTTTATACTCTGATTGGTGTGTGATATGATTGTTTATACTCTGATTAGTGTGCGATATGATTCTTTATACTCTGATTAGTGTGCGATATGATTCTTTATACTCTGATTAGTGTGCGATATGATTGTTTATACTCTGATTAGTGTGCGATATGATTCTTTATACTCTAATTAGTTTGTGATATGATTCTTTATTCACTGATTAGTGTGTGATATGATTCTTTATACTCTGATTAGTGTGTGATATGATTCTTTATACTCTGATTAGTGTGCGATATGATTCTTTATACTCTGATTAGTGTGTGATATGATTCATTATTCTCTGATTAGTGTGTGATATGATTCTTTATACTCTGATTGGTCTGTGATATGATTGTTTATACTCTGAATAGTGTGTGATATTATTGTTGATACTCTGATTAGTGTGCGATATGATTGTTGATACTCTGAATAGTGTGTGATATTACTGTTGATACTCTGATTAGTGTGCGATATGATTGTTGATACTCTGATTAGTGTGCGATATGATTGTTTCTACTCTGAATCGTGTGTGATATTATTGTTGATACTCTGATTAGTGTGCAATATGATTGTTTATACCCTGATTAATGTGCGATATGATTCTTTATACTCTGATTAATGTGCGATATGATTCTTTATACTCTGATTAATGTGCGATATGATTCTTTATACTCTGATTAGTGTGCGATATGATTCTTTATATTCTGATTAGTGTGTGATATGATTCTTTATGCTCTGATTAGTGTGTGATATGATTCTTTATATTCTGATTATTGTGTGATAGATTCTTTATATTCTGATTAGTGTAAGTTGATTCTTTATACTCTGATTAGTGTGTGATATGATTCTTTATATTCTGATTAGTGTGCGATATGATTCTTTATATTCTGATTAGTGTGTGATATGATTATTATATTCTGATTAGTGTGTGATATGATTGTTTATACTCTGATTAATGTGCGATATGATTCTTTCTCCTCTGATTAGTGTGTGATATGATTCTTTATACTCTGATTAGTGTGTGATATGATTCTTTATACCCAGATTAGTGTGTGATATGATTCTTTATACTCTGATTAGTGTCTGATATGATTGTTTATACTCTGATTAATGTGGGATATGATTCTTTATACTCTAATTAGTGTATGATATGATTCTTTATGTTCTGATTAGTGTGTGATATGATTCTTGATTCTCTGATTTGTGTGTGATATGATTCTTTATGCTCTGATTAGTGTGTGATATGATTCTTTATACTCTGATTAGTGTGTGATATGATTCTTTATACCCAGATTAGTGTGTGATATGATTCTTTATACTCTGATTAGTGTCTGATATGATTGTTTATACTCTGATTAGTGTGTGATATGATTCTTTATACTCTGATTAGTGTGTGATATGATTGTTTATACTCTGATTAATGTGGGATATGATTCTTTATATTCTTATTAGTGTGTGATATGATTGTTTATACTCTGATTAATGTGGGATATGATTCTTTATATTCTGATTAGTGTGTGATATTATTCTTTATATTCTGATTAGCATGCAATATGATTCTTTATACTCTGATTAATGTGTGATATTATTCTTTATATTCTGATTAGCATGCAATATGATTCTTTATACTCTGATTAATGTGTGATATTATTCTTTATATTCTGATTAGTGTATGATAAGATTTTTATACCCTGAATAATGTGCGATATGATTAATTATACTCTGATTAGTTTGTGATATGATTGTTTATACTCTGATTAATGTGCGATATGATTCTTTATATTCTGATTAGTGTGTGATATGATTCTTTGTATTCTGATTAGTGTGTGATATTATTCTTTATATTCTGATTAGTGTGTGATATGATTCTTTATATTCTGATTAGTGTGTGATATGATTCTTTATACTCTGATTAGTGTGTGATATGATTCTTCATACTCTGATTAGTTTGTGATATGATTCTTTATACTCTGATTAGTGTGTGATATGATTGTTTATACTCTGATTAATGTGCGATATGATTCTTTATACTCTGATTAGTGTGTGATATGATTCTTTATACTCTGATTAGTGTGTGATATGATTCTTCATACTCTGATTAGTTTGTGATATGATTCTTTATACTCTGATTAGTGTGTGATATGATCGTTTATACTCTGATTAATGTGCGATATGATTCTTTATACTCTGATTAGTGTGCGATATGATTCTTTATATTCTGATTAGTGTGTGATATGATTCTTTATACTCTGATTAGTGTGTGATATGATTCTTTATACTCTGATTAGTGTGTGATATGATTCTTTATATTCTGATTAGTGTGTGATATGATTCTTTATATTCTGATTAGTGTGTGATATGATTCTTTATACTCTGATTAGTGTGTGATATGATTCTTTATATTCTGATTAGTGTGTGATATGATTCTTTATACTCTGATTAGTGTGTGATATGATTCTTTATATTCTGATTAGTGTGTGATATGATTCTTTATATTCTGATTAGTGTGTGATATGATTCTTTATACTCTGATTAGTGTGTGATATGATTCTTTATATTCTGATTAGTGTGTGATATGATTCTTTATATTCTGATTAGTGTGTGATATGATTCTTTATATTCTGATTAGTGTGTGATATGATTCTTTATACTCTGATTAATGTGTGATATGATTCTTTATACTCTGATTAGTGTGTGATATGATTCTTTATATTCTGATTAGTGTGTGATATGATTCTTTATACTCTGATTAGTGTGTGATATGATTCTTTATATTCCGATTAGTGTGTGATATGATTCTTTATATTCAGATTAGTTTGTGATATGATTCTTTATACTCTGATTAGTGTGTGATATGATTCTTTATATTCTGATTAGTGTGTGATATGATTCTTTATATTCTGATTAGTGTGTGATATGATTCTTTATATTCTGATTAGTGTGTGATATGATTCTTTATATTCTGATTAGTGTGTGATATGATTCTTTATATTCTGATTAGTTTGTGATATGATTCTTTATATTCTGATTAGTGTGTGATATGATTCTTTATATTCTGATTAGTGTGTGATATGATTCTTTATATTCTGATTAGTGTAAGTTGATTCTTTATACTCTGATTAGTGTGTGATATGATTCTTTATATTCTGATTAGTGTGCGATATGATTCTTTATATTCTGATTAGTGTGTGATATGATTCTTTATATTCTGATTAGTGTGTGATATGTTTCGTTATACTCTGATTAGTTTGTGTTATGATTCTTTATACTCTGATTAGTGTGTGATATGATTGTTTATACTCTGATTAGTGTGCGATATGATTCTTTATACTCTGATTAGTGTGCGATATGATTCTTTATACTCTGATTATTGTGCGATATGATTGTTTATACTCTGATTAGTGTGCGATATGATTCTTTATACTCTAATTAGTTTGTGATATGATTCTTTATTCTCTGATTAGTGTGTGATATGATTCTTTATACTCTGATTAGTGTGCGATATGATTCTTTATACTCTGATTGGTGTGTGATATGATTCATTATTCTCTGATTCGTGTGTGATATGATTCTTTATACTCTGATTGGTCTGTGATATGATTGTTTATGCTCTGATTAGTGTGTGATATTATTGTTGATACTCTGATTAGTGTGTGATGTGATTGTTGATACTCTGATTAGTGTGTGATATGATTGTTTATACTCTGAATAGTGTGTGATATTATTGTTGATACTCTGATTAGTGTGCGATATGATTGTTGATACTCTGAATAGTGTGTGATATTATTGTTGATACTCTGATTGGTGTGCGATATGATTGTTGATACTCTGATTAGTGTGCGATATGATTGTTTCTACTCTGAATCGTGTGTGATATTATTGTTGATACTCTGATTAGTGTGCAATATGATTGTTGATACTCTGATTAGTGTGCAATATGATTGTTAATGCTCTGATTAGTGTGTGATATGATTGTTGATACTCTGATTAGTGTGTGATATGATTGTTGATACTCTGATTAGTGTGTGATGTGATTGTTGATACTCTGATTAGTGTGCGATATGATTGTTTATACTCTGAATAGTGTGTGATATGATTGTTGATACTCTGATTAGTGTGCGATATGATGGTTTATACTCTGAATAGTGTGTGATATTATTGTTGATACTTTGATTAGTGTGCAATATGATTGTTGATACTCTGATTAGTGTGCAATATGATTGTTGATGCTCTGATTAGTGTGTGATATGATTGTTGATACTCTGATTCGTGTGCGATATTATTGTTGATACTCTGATTCGTGTGTGATGTGATTGTTGATGCTCTGATTGGTGTGTGATATGATTGTTGATACTCTGATTTGTATTTGATGTGATTGTTGATGCTCTGATTAGTGTGTGATATGATTGTTGATACTCTGATTCGTGTGCGATATTATTGTTGATACTCTGATTAGTGTGTGATGTGATTGTTGATACTCTGAATAGTGTGTGATATTATTGTTGATACTCTGATTAGTGTGTGATATGATTGTTGATACTCTGATTAGTGTGCAATATGATTGTTGATGCTCTGATTAGTGTGTGATATGATTGTTGATACTCTGAATAGTGTGTGATATTATTGTTGATACTCTGATTAGTGTGCAATATGATTGTTGATACTCTGATTAGTGTGTGATATGATTGTTGATACTCTGATTAGTGTGCGATATGATTCTTTATACTCTGATTAGTGTGTGATATGATTCATTATTCTCTGATTAGTGTGTGATATGATTCTTTATACTCTGATTGGTCTGTGATATGATTGTTTATGCTCTGATTAGTGTGTGATATTATTGTTGATACTCTGATTAGTGTGTGATGTGATTGTTGATACTCTGATTAGTGTGTGATATGATTGTTTATACTCTGAATAGTGTGTGATATTATTGTTGATACTCTGATTAGTGTGCGATATGATTGTTGATACTCTGAATAGTGTGTGATATTATTGTTGATACTCTGATTGGTGTGCGATA
>NW_027139184.1:0-16465 GCF_035084215.1 Heptranchias perlo
TCATTCTCTGTGTAACTCACTCCCAGTCTCATTCACTGTGTGACTCACTCCCAGTCTCATTCTCTGTGTGACTCACTCCCAGTCTCATTCTCTGTGTAACTCACTCCCAGTCTCCATTCTCTGTGTAACTCACTCCCAGTCTCATTCACTGTGTAACTCACTCCCAGTCTCATTCACTGTGTAACTCACTCCAAGTCTCATTCTCTGTGTAACTCACTCCCAGCCTCATCCACTGTGTAACTCACTCCCAGTCTCATTCTCTGTGTAACTCACTCCCAGCCTCATCCACTGTGTGACTCACTCCCAGCCTCATCCACTGTGTAACTCACTCCCAGTCTCATTCTCTGTGTGACTCACTCCCAGTCTCATTCTCTGTGTGACTCACTCCCAGCCTCATCCACTGTGTAACTCACTCCCAGTCTCATTCTCTGTGTGACTCACTCCCAGTCTCATTCTCTGTGTGACTCACTCCCAGTCTCATTCTCTGTGTAACTCACTCCCAGCCTCATCCACTGTGTAACTCACTCCCAGCCTCATCCACTGTGTAACTCACTCCCAGTCTCATTCTCTGTGTGACTCACTCCCAGTCTCATTCTCTGTGTGACTCACTCCCAGTCTCATTCTCTGTGTGACTCACTCCCAGTCTCATTCTCTGTGTGACTCACTCCCAGTCTCATTCTCTGTGTGACTCACTCCCAGTCTCATTCTCTGTGTAACTCACTCCCAGTCTCATTCTCTGTGTAACTCACTCCCAGTCTCATTCTCTGTGTAACTCACTCCCAGCCTCATCCACTGTGTAACTCACTCCCAGTCTCATTCACTGTGTGACTCACTCCCAGTCTCATTCACTGTGTAACTCACTCCCAGCCTCATCCACTGTGTAACTCACTCCCAGTCTCATCCACTGTGTAACTCACTCCCAGTCTCATTCTCTGTGTAACTCACTCCCAGTCTCATTCACTGTGTGACTCAGTCCCAGTCTCATTCACTGTGTAACTCACTCCCAGTCTCATTCACTGTGTGACTCACTCCCAGTCTCATTCTCTGTGTAACTCACTCCCAGTCTCATTCACTGTGTGACTCACTCCCAGTCTCATTCTCTGTGTGACTCACTCCCAGTCTCATTCTCTGTGTAACTCACTCCCAGTCTCCATTCTCTGTGTAACTCACTCCCAGTCTCATTCACTGTGTAACTCACTCCCAGTCTCATTCACTGTGTAACTCACTCCCAGTCTCATTCTCTGTGTAACTCACTCCCAGCCTCATCCACTGTGTAACTCACTCCCAGTCTCATTCTCTGTGTAACTCACTCCCAGCCTCATCCACTGTGTGACTCACTCCCAGCCTCATCCACTGTGTAACTCACTCCCAGTCTCATTCTCTGTGTGACTCACTCCCAGTCTCATTCTCTGTGTGACTCACTCCCAGCCTCATCCACTGTGTAACTCACTCCCAGTCTCATTCTCTGTGTGACTCACTCCCAGTCTCATTCTCTGTGTGACTCACTCCCAGTCTCATTCTCTGTGTAACTCACTCCCAGCCTCATCCACTGTGTAACTCACTCCCAGCCTCATCCACTGTGTAACTCACTCCCAGTCTCATTCTCTGTGTGACTCACTCCCAGTCTCATTCTCTGTGTGACTCACTCCCAGTCTCATTCTCTGTGTGACTCACTCCCAGTCTCATTCTCTGTGTGACTCACTCCCAGTCTCATTCTCTGTGTGACTCACTCCCAGTCTCATTCTGTGTGTAACTCACTCCCAGCCCTCATTCGGTGCCTGATGGAATATTCCACCCAAACAACTGCCAAACAAATCAACGAGCACAGAATGATTCCTTTTTCTGCTGTCGCAGAATTACAGCAGAGCAGATGGTATGATTGGGATTAATTGTGTTCAAACTGTTACAAATGCGCAAAAAAATACCTTTATAATTCAGTGGTCCAATTATTCACAATTATGCAAATAGCCTACACGCTTGTCATTTGACCTTTCAATGGAGCCGTGTAACCCATCAAAGCAATCCAGGCCAGAAGGGTTAATGAAGGCCTGCTATCGGTTTTTGTTACTCATGCAGAACACGCTGATGATATTCTCATCACAATGAAAGCTTTTCATCCACCAAATGCGTAGAAAACTGTTTTACAGATTTGAAGGTTGACACTGAAATGTCAGCTATATCTGTCTAGCCGACATCCTGCATAACTAATTGTTTCACACTTTGCCATCAGATGGGTATCTTTACACCTAGAACCGTTACCCATCTCCCCTTTTCTCGTTTATCCCAATTGATGAAAACTGCACATTGAGTATCCTGAATCTGTAGATCCTGACGCTAATTTTAAGTTGTAGCAACACTGATACTTAAAAAAAAAGCTTGTTAACGACAGAGATGTCAACTCGGAAAGTGTAAGCTAAGAGTTATAAAACAAAAAGAGCGAGTCAGATGTCAAAACCCTCTGTACATGTGGAGCTTGTTTACTTTTAAAAAAAGCACAAAACAGTTCTGAGTTTTGAGCCAAGATGAGCGAGTCTCACTTTAAATGAGTGAAGCTTGAAGGGTTTGTTTCTAGGTTAAAATGTGGATGTGTTTTGTGATGGATTCTGTTGGGCCCATTGACATCTCGTGCTGCTTTTATTTACCTTTAAGGATATGGTGGAACTGGAGAAGGTGCAAGAAAGATTTACAAGAATAATATCAGAACTGCGAGGTTATAACTATCGGGAAAGACTGAACAGGTTGGGGCTATTTTCTTTAGAAAAGAGAAGACTAAGGAGTGACCTGATAGAGGTCTTAAAATTATGAAGGAGTTTGATAGGGTAGACATAGAGAACATGTTTCCACTTGTGGGGAGTGCAAAACTGGAGGTCATCAATATAAGACAGTCACTAATAAATCCAATAGGGAATTCAGGAGAAACCTCTTTACCCAAAGAGTGGTTAGAATGTGGAACTTTGACCACAAGGAGTAGTTGATGCCTTTAAGGGGAAACTAGATAAACACATGAGGGAGAAAGGAATAGAAGGATATGCAGATAGGGTTAGATGAAATAGAGAGGGTGGAGGCTCGTGTGGAGCATAAACACTGGCATAGACCAGTTGGGCCGAATGGCCTGTTTCTGTGCTATAAATTCTATGTAATTCTATGTATTTTAAGGTTTAAAACGAAATCTGGCATTGGAAAACTGATGAATTAGTTCACAGTATTCACTATCAAGCTTCATATTCCAGGGCAGGCAATGCCTAATTACACCACCCAGGTCACCTCTGGATACTGGATTTGGATCAAGCCCAGACTGCTGGAGTGAAGTCTGCTTCAAAGTACTTCATTGGCTGTAAAGCGTTTTGGGACGTCCCGAGGCCATGAAAAGTTCTATAAGAATACAAGTCCTGTCTTTCTCTCTCTGTTGGCTGTAAAAATGAAAACATTTTGGGTGCTAAATTGGTCCGTGTAGTATCCGTTGTTTCGGTTGAATAGCTGCCAGCATGTGTGGCCTGTGAGTTGTGGGTGGGCGGCTTGAAATAGTGGTAATGTGTAAGGGTGAGAGGAACCATCTGATTGAAAGAGTTGAGTACTGATGGAAAGAGTTTATTGGTATGTGGGTGATGGGGGGTGTAGTGTGTGGCACCGCACCTGGAGTACTGTGAGCAGTTCTGGGCACCGCACCTTCGGAAGGACATATTGGCCTTGGAGGGAGTGCAGCGTAGGTTTACTAGAATGATACCCGGACTTCAAGGGTTAAGTTACGAGGAGAGATTACACCAATTGGGGTTGTATTCTCTAAAGTTTTGAAGGTTAAGGGGTGATCTGATCGAAGTTTATAAGATATTAAGGGGAACAGATAGGGTGGATAGAGAGAAACTATTTCCGCTGGTTGGGGATTTTAGGAGTAGGGGGCACAGTCTAAAAATTAGAGCCAGACCTTTCAGGAGCGAGATTAGAAAACATTTCTACACACAAAGAGTTGTAGAAGTTTGGAACTCTCTTCCGCAAACGGCAATTGATACTAGCTCAATTGCTAAATTTAAATGTGAGATAGATAGCTTTTTGGCAACCAAAGGTATTAAGGGATATGGGCCAAAGGCAGGTATATGGAGTTAGATCACGGATCAGCCATGATCTTATCAAATGGCGGAGCAGGCACGAGGGGCTGAATGGCCTACTCCTGTTCCTATGTTCCTAGTTGGTGGAAGCACCACTTGATAGTTGACCTCACTCACCTTGACCACTCATGTCAAAGCATTGAACTTCTTCCTGTACTGCATCCATGTTCATGATGTTGTTTGCCTGGCATTGACTTCATCCCCCGCTGCCTCCCACTGCCTTTTGGATATAAGTCTGGAGGGCCTCCTGCCCCCCACCCCCCCACCCCTGAAGACATGGGATGTCCCTCCTTCTGTCCACCTCATGAACCAAGGTCTCTAGTGCTTCAGCAGAGAACGTTGGTACACGCACTCTCGCAGGCCTGGTACCAACTCAGATCAGCAGATTGGTGAGGTCGGGTGTGCAGATTGGAGGATGTGGGATTTAGTAGTGCACAACCTTTATTCAATGTTTTAACTTAACTCATCAGTGTGTGAACATAGGGACGGGAGCTGCATCTGTGTTTTACGTGTGCAATGTCTGGTCTCCGTTCAGACTCCGTGCAGACGGCAGACTGTTATTTTCAGCAAATAACAGGTACCAGCTACCTTTAAGAGATTGGAGCTCCCCCTGCTGGTGGAAAGTGTGAATTGCATGGAATCCTCGTTCACGCTGATTCCAACGCAGATTGCAGGTAAATCCTTAAGCCTTACGGAAGTCTCGACCTGCCTGCGCATGGGCCAATGGGTGCGGGGTTAAAGCGGATCGCGCTACCCCGGCACAATAATAGGCCTTATCCAATTTTTTTCACCTTTTTATTTATTCTCGGCAAGTGGGTGTCACTGGCAAGGCCGGCATTTATTGCCCATCCCTAATTGCCCTTGAGAAGGTGGTGGTGAGCTGCCTTCTTGAACCGCTGCAGTCCGTGTGGTGAAGGTTCTCCCACAATGCTGTTCGGAAGGGAGTTCCAGGATTTTGACCCAGCGATGATGAAGGAACGATGATATATTTCCAAGTCGGGATGGTGTGTGACTTGGAGGGGAACGTGCAGGTGGTGTTGATCCCATGTGCCTGCTGCTCTTGTCCTTCCAGGTGGTAGAGGTCGTGGGTTTGGGAGGTGCTGTCGAAGAAGCCTTGGCGAGTTGCTGCAGTGCATCCTGTGGATGGTACACACTGCAGCCACAGTGTGCCGGTGGTGAAGGGAATGAATGTTTTGGGTGGTGGATGGGGTGCCAATCAAGCGGGCTGCTTTGTCCTGGATGGTGTCGAGTTGTAGAACCAGAATAGAATGGTGCTAGATGTGCTGCACATGACTGGGAAATGTTTAATGTTGAAGAAAAAGAAAGACTTGCATTTATACAGCACCTTTCACGACCTCAGGACTTTCCAAAGTGGTTTACAGCCAATGAAGTACTTTTGAAGTGTAGTCACTGTTGTAATGTAGGAAATGCAGCAGCCAATTTGTGCACAGCAAGATCCCACAAACAGCAATGTGATAATTAATGGCCAGTTAATTTGTTTTAGTGGTGTTGTTTGAGGAATAAATATTGGCCAGGACACTGGGGCGATCTCCACTGCTCTTCTTTGAATAATGCCATGGGATCATTTACAACCACTTGAGAGGACAGATGGGGCCTCGGTTTAACGTCTCATCCGAAATACAGAACCACTGACAGTGCAGCACTCCCTCAGTACTGTGCTGGTACTGGCTATCTGAACTGTTTTATTCCCCCAACATCCCTCCGTTTGATTAGCACAAAAACTCTAGGTTTTCTTCTCTCCATCAGACATCTATAGATTTTACCTACTCATTGCTAGACCCTAACGTACATTACAACCAAGGACTAAGTTTGTAAGCAGTGGTCGTCCAAACTTTTACTCAAATGAAGGACATTTTCGGTTCTGTTGTCCATTAAGGATTGTAAATGTTTCCCATCTCCTGTGACACATTGATTGCAGTAAATCCATTCGAAGGTAATGGCTCACAAATGTGCAGCGAGCTGCCACAAACATATCGACTGTTGAAGTTAACAGGTTGACAATTTTTACTGATGATCGTATGGCTACACCATTAAATTGCTAACACAGACATCATGCAGCTGCTTAATGGGATGGGGGCAGTCAAAAGATAGCTGGCTGAAGCATGAAAATTAGCTTCAGATCCCCCACAGAAGTACAGGAGCTAACAGATCCTGCGCTGCTCCTTTTTTTAGTTCATTCACGGGATGTGGGCATCGCTGGCAAGGCCGGCATTTATTGCTCATCCCTAGTTGCCCTGAGATGGTGGTGGTATGCCTTCTTGCTAGGCCACTTCAGGGGGCAGTTAAGAGACAACCACATTGGTGTAGGGACTGGAGTCACACATAGGCCCAGACTGGGTAAGGACGGCAGGTTTCCTTCCCTTAAGGATATTTGTGAACCAGTTGGGTTTTTACGACAATCTAACAGCTTCAGGGTCACTTTTACTGATACCAGCTTTTCATTAAAACTGAATTCAAATTTGCAAACGAAAGGTTTGCTGGATTATTAGTCCAAGTTTATGGATTACTAATCCAGTAACATAACCACTACATTACTGCACCCTTTCTTATTCTAACATAAAGGCTTCTGCATGTCATAGCATACTGAACCGCTAACATGTGTAGCAAACTCATACTCTGGTGGTGTCCTGGCCATTACCTTCAGGAGTATCAATAAAGAGATTAATTGGTGAATCATTCCCTAACCGGCTGAGGGGACAGTTCTGGAGCACAATGGGGTTCGTGTTTATCTAGATTAACAGTCAGTGCACTTCAAACGTAATTAGTTGTGTGAAGTGCTTTAAGACTTTTCAGTATGGTAAATGCACTTTATAACAGCGAGCATTATTTGATTAGTGTTTAGCATAGTGCAGTCATAATGCAATTTTGCTCAGCATGGTGGGTTTGTACTGCAGTAATGCTCAGAGTGGCCTAGCTGTAATTTTAAGGTTATGTCCCCTTGTTCTGGATTCCCCAACCAGAGGAAATAGCTTCTCTGTATCTACTCTATCTAATCCTTTTATCAGCTTAAACACCTCGATCAGATCACCCCTCAGCTCTCCAGTAAGCACAGCTCCCATGGGATGGACAAGGAGAGGTATCAGGCTTGGGAATCTTTTGCAACACGTGTAATTCATGTGTTAGGACTGTCATGGTGCAATTTTCTCACACAAGTCCCAAAGGAAAGAATTGCTGTTTGCAAATCCTGCTGTGCACAAAATAGCTGTCACCCTTGCCTATTTCCAATGACTGTGATCCATACTGAACGAAGAACTTTGAGACAATCTAAAGCACTTGATAAATACAAGTCTTTCTTTTATTCATGCTGTATCAGAAAACTGAATCTCCTTTTGCCTGCATCATTAATTTTCCATTCTAATTGCAGTTGAAAGTCATGGTTATTACATTGGCTGGGTGGCAGACATCAATATGTTTCACATGTGAAAGAGAATGTTACAACCATATCCTTACAAAACTGCCTGCTATCCATTCTTGAGGAAATGTATCCTGACAATCAGCTTTAGCAGGGATTAAAATGGAAAAAGTTGTAATACTGGTCAATAGATAATCTTTTAACTCAATGCAATCATTAGACTCCAGTTAATAGGTCACCATTTTAATCTCTGACCCAGATACTGATCAACACTTTCACAGTTAGTAAATGATATCGACTCACTTATCCGGCCAATAACCTTCAATGGTACCTTAACAAAAGATCTTCTTGAAATCCTAATCAACTAATAGTTTAAAAACAAATGGTGAAACATGGGCACAGAAACTAAAAATGCAAAATGCTAGGATACTAGCATTGTACTAAGCTGAGAAGTGATTTTAAAAAAGTGGACTGGAAACAGTTACTTGAAGGTAAATCAGTGTCAGAGCAGTGGGAGACATTCAAGGGGGAGATTCAAGGGGTTCAGAGTAAACATGTTCCCATAAAGAAAAAGGGTGGGACTGTCAAATCCAGAGCCCCCTGGATGACAAGGAGCATACAGGGTTAGGTAAGGCAAAAAAGGGAAGCTTATGTCAGACACCAAGAGCTCAATACTGCAGAAAGCCTAGAGGAGTATAGAAAGTGCAGGGGTGAAATTAAAAAGGAAATTAGGAAAGCAAAGAGAGGGCACGAGAAAATACTGGCAAGCAAAATCAAGGAAAACCCAAAGATGTTTTTATAAATACATAAAGAGGAAAAGAACAACTGAGGAAAGAGTAGGGCCTATTGGAGACCAAAAAAGTAACCTATGTGTGGAGGTGGAAGATGTGGGTCTGGTTTTTAATGAATACTTTGAGCTTGTCTTCACAAAAGAGGGGGACAATGCAGAGATTGTAGTTAAGGAGGAGGAGTGTGAAATATTGGATGAGATAAGCATAGTGAGAGAGGAAGCATTAAAGGGTTTAGCACAATTGAAAGTAGATAAATCACCAGGCCCGGATGAAATATATCCCAGGCTGTTAAGAGAAGCAAGAGAGGAAATAACGGAGGCTCTGACCATCATTTTCCAATCCTCCCTGGCTATAGGCGTGGTGCCAGAGGATTGGAAGCCTGCTAACGTTGTACTGTTATTTTAAAGGGGAGAAAGGGATAGACCGAGTAATTATAGGCCAGTCAGCCTAACCTCGGAGGTGGGCAAATTATTGGAAACAATTCTGAGGGACAGCATTAATAGTCATTTAGAAAGGCACAGATTAATCAAGGACTGTCAGCATGGATTTGTTAAGGGAAGGTCGTGTCTGACTAACTTGATTGAATTTTCTGAGGAGGTAACAAGGAGGGTCGAAGAGGGTAGCGCGTTTGATGTAATCTACATGGATTTTAGCAAGGCTTTTGACAAGATGACACATGGCAGACTGATCAGAAAAGTAAAAGCCCATGGGATCCAAGGGAAAGTGGCAAATTGTTTCCAAAAATGGCTCATAGAATCATAGAATCACAGAAAGGTTACAGCACTGAAGGAGGCCTTTCGACCCATCAATTCTGCGCTGGCTCTATGCAAGTGCAATCCAGCTAGTCCCACTCCCCCACCCTATCCCCATAGCCCTGCATTTGTTTTCCCTTTTAAGTACTTATCCAGTTCCCTTTTGAAGACCATGATTGAATCTGCCTCCATCACCCCCTTAGGCAGTGCATTCCAAATCCTCTCGTTGTGTAAAAAAGTTTTTCCTCATATTACCTTTGGTTCTTTTGCCAATCACCTTAAATCTATGTCCTCTGGTTCTTGAACCTTCTGCCAATGGCAACAGTTTCTCTCTTTCTATTCTGTCTAGACCCATCATGATTTTGAATACCTCTATCAAATCTCCTCTCAACCGTCTCTGTTCCAAGAAGAACAACCCCAGCTTCTCCAGTCTATTCACGTAACTAAAGTCCCTCATCCCTGGAATCATTCTAGTAAATCTCTTCTGCACCCTCTCTAAGGCCTTCACATCTTTCCTGAAGCGCGGTGCCCAGAACTGGACATAATACTCCAGTTGTGGCCGAACCGGTGTTTTATAAAGCTTCATCATGACTTCCATACTTCTGTACTCTATGTCTTTATTTTTAAAGCCCAGGGTTTTTTAACCGCTTTCTCAACCTGCCTTGCCACCTTCAATGATTTGTGCACATATACCCCCAGATCTCTCTGTTCCTGTACCCCTTTTAGAATTGTAACCTCAAGTTTATATTGCCTATCCTCGCTCTTCCTACCGAAATGTATCACTTCGCATTTTTCTGCGTTAAATTTCATCTGCCACGTGTCCGCCCATGCCACCAGCCTGTCTATACCCTCTTGAAGTCTATCACTATCCTCCTCACTGTTTACTACCCTTCCAAGTTTTGTATCATCTGCAAATTTTGAAATTGTGCCCTGTACACCCAAGTCCAAGTCATTAATATATATCAAGAAAAGCAGTGGTCCCAGCACCAGCTCCTGGGGAACACCACTGTACACCTCCCTCCAGTCCGAAAAACAACCGTTCACCGCTACTCTCTGTTTCCTGTCCCTTAGCCAATTCTATATCCATGTTGCTACTGCCTCCCTTATTCCATGGACCGAAATCTTGATGATAAGCCTACCATACAGCATTTTATCAAACGCCTTTTGAAAGTCCATATGCACCACATCGACTACATTGCCCTCATCTACCCTCTCTGTTACCTCATCAAAAAACTCTATCAGGTCAGTTAAACATGATTTGCCTTTAACAAATCTGTGCTGGCTTTCCCTAATCAATCCACCCTCGTCCAAGTGACTGTTAATTCTGTCCCGGATTATCGTTTCCAAAAGTTTCCCCACCCCGAGGTTACACTGACTGGCCTATAATTGCTGGGTTTATCCTTACACCCTTTTTTGAACAAGGGTGTAACATTTGTCTCAGTGGCAGGAAGCAAAGGGTTGATGGGTGTTTTTGTGACTGGAATGCTGTTTCTAGTGGGATTCTGCACGTTTCAGTACTAGGTCCCTTATGTATTAATGATTTAGACTTAAATGTAGGGGGCATGATTAAGAACTTTGCAGATGATACAAAAATTGGCCATGTGGTTGATAGTGAGGAGGAAAGCTGTAGACTGCAGGAAGATATCAATGGACTGGTCAGGTGGGCAGAAAAGTGGCAAATGGAATCCAATCCGGAGAAGTGTGAGGTAATGCATTTGGGGAGGGCAAACAAGGCAAGGGAGTACACAATAAATGGGAGGATATTGAGAGTTGTAAAGGACAGAGGGACCTTGGAGTGCATGTCCACAGATCCCGGAAGGTAGCAGGACAGGTAGATCAGGTAGTTAAGAAGTCATACGGGATACTTTCCTTTATTTGCCGAGGCATAGAATATAAGAGCAGGAGGTTATGCTAGAACTGTATAAAACACTAGTTAGGCCACAGCTTGAGTACTGCGTATAGTTCTGGTCACCACATTACAGGAAAGATGTGATTGCACTAGAGAGGGTACAGAGGAGATTTACGAGGATGTTGCCAGGACTGGAGAATTTTAGAAATGAGCAAAGATTGGATAGGCTGGGGCTGTTTTCTTTGGAACAAAGGAGGCTGAGGGGAGATTTAATTGAGGTATATAAAATTATGAGGGGCCTAGATAGAGTGGATAGGAAGGATCTATGTCCCTTAGCAGAGAGGTCAATAACCAGGGGACATAGATTTAAAGTAATTGGTAGAAGGATTAGAGGGGAGTTAACGAGAAATGTTTTCACCCAGAGGGTGGTGGGGGTCTGGAATTCACTGCCTGAAAGGGTGGTAGAGGCAGAAACCCTCATTGCATTTAAAAAGTACTTGGATGTGCACCTGAAGTGCCGTAACCTACAGGACTACGGACCAAGTGTTGGAAAGTGGGATTAGGCTGGATAGCTCTTTTTCAGCCGGCACGGACACAATGGGCCGAATGGCCTCTTTCTGTGCCGTAAATTCCTATGATTCTGTGATATTGCAGAATCGAAACCGAAAACAGGAGCTGAAAACTCTTGGAGCTTGCTACAGGGTCACTGCTGCCTGGTTTAATCGCACAGTCAATATTACTAAGGGCAAATCACTGGAGAACAGTCACATACATCGCAAACTCGCTGAAATGTATCTTTTTTAAAAAAAACAGCTAGACCCACAGAGAAGAGGTTTTATTTCTTCACAAGAGTGACTGCTGCTGAGATGAAGTGAGACTTGACAGGACTGTGGAGCTTTGTGGTCTGTGCAGGAATTAAAAGAGCAAAGTATTTTCTGGGTAGCACCCATAGAGCTGGGATGTGCACAGCACCCTACACTAACAATAGAGCACGTAAAGGTTCATTCACGGATTCATTTAAAGAGGGCTTCTTGCAATGCTCTAATTTTATTTTAAAAAACAAATTATGATGTACTTCAGCTCATAATACAGTCCACTTCTGTTGACTTTTTCTTTGATCTTATCTTTTTGCAGAAGTGTTGTGGCCTGTTTTCAAAAAATCACCATAAATTATGTTGAAATTATCAGCTGTGTGTGACACTGCAATGAAATTGACTCACAGATCTTCTCTCTCCCGAACCTAAAATAAATTTGTCAAAACACTCGTAAGTGATCCTACGGGTAATCCTACGAGGCTAGGCTTCTCGCATGGAGCCTCACTAGCTGGGAGCGCAGAGCGGAGAATTGGCCCTATGGAGTTATAGCCCAACCTCAGGCGTCCAGAAAATTACCCTGAGTATCACTCTACACGAGGTGTCTTGGTGTCACTCTTGGCTCAGTGGTATCACTGTCACCTCTGAGTTAGAAGGTAGTGGGTTCAAGTCCCACTCCAGAGATTTGAGTGCAAAATCTTGGCTGACATTCCAGGGTAATACTGAGAGAGTACTGTGATGCTAAACTGTGGCCCCATCTTCCCTCTCAGGTGGATGTAAAATATCCCATGGCACTGTTTCAAAGAAGAGCAGGGGAGTTCTTTCTCCCTGATGTCCTGGCCAATATTTATCCTTCAACTAACATCACTGAAACAGATAATCTGGACATTTAACACATTGCTGTGTGTGGGATCTTGCTGTGCTTTCCACATTACAGCAGTGGCTGCACTTCAGAAATGCATAATTGGCTGTGATGCACTTTGGGATGTCCTGAGATTGGGTCAGGCACTATAGAAATGCAAATTCTTTCTTTTTTACTCAGGAATTTTGGATGATGTCAACAGGGAAACTGGCTGAGAGGAGTTACTGAGCCCAACTGAGGGAAGATGGGAACAGATAGCCAAAGATGTGTCACAGGTACTGTTAACTCGATTTGCTCACTCGCCTCCCCCAACTCAGAAGCTCGGGTCCCTGACCAGCACTCACTAGAACACAAAGGGGACAACAAATAAGGAGTTTATATAAATTTAATCATCATTCTTTGCAGTGGTCTGTGTTTTTTTAAAGGGGTTGCATCTTTTGAAAAGGATTCTGATGGTAGAACTTTATTCAAAATGACCTGACCTGTAGGTCAGAGACAGTGACATTGGGTGGAAAGGAGGTCCCATCTCGCCAAACTTATGTTGCCGTTGGCGTCAGAAGGAAAACCATCTCCTCCCTCATTAATCTGATGGTGAGAATTCCCAGTTAATATGAGAGAGGGCCAGATTCAGCTTTCGATTTGCCTTGACCTTGGAAACAAAATAGTTCCTTCAACTACACACTTCAGCCTGGTTTAGGTTTCCTAAGAATTTGTGGACAAGCTACTCAGACAGGCCTGCAGAAATCCCTTGAAGTGCACAAGAATAAAAGTGATTTCGAGTTTTGCTTCCTTGGCCTGACCCTTGCCTGGCATTTTGTCCATGTGAGGCTGAGAGGTGTGTCAAGAGGTAATTGTTTAGCTTTCCATTAGCAAGGCCGACAGAAGCCAATTGTTCCCTTCCCTTCTTAAGTGCTGCTGAAGAATGCAGTGATCTGTATTGTGCTTTGCAAACTATGCACCTTCCTGAACTGTTGAGCTTTTAGACGCAGCTACCCCCATCCTCAGCTCGCAGAGACTCCCTCAGCACCTCCATGGATAATGTATCACTTGACCCGAGTTCAGATGGGGGACGAACAAGAATCAATGAGCCCAGCCGATAACCTTCCCGTTTGAACTAGCGGCGAAGCATCTGTGCTGAAAGTCCAGCCCCTCCACCATCTGCTGACTTTTAATTTAACCCTCTCAACACTGTGAGGCATTTTTCAGAAGTTCTGAGAGAGAAAACAAAAGCTTGCATGTCTACAGTGTCTTAAATGTAAAAAAAAAACCGGACGTCCCAATGTGCTTCACAGATGGAGGGGTGAGGAAAACGGAGGCCGAGTCAGAAAAGGAGAGATTAGTAGGAGTGGCTGAAAGATTGGAGAGAGAATCAGATCTCGAGGAGGTGATGGAGAGGTTGGTAGAGAGATTTAGGCAAGGAGGAAGGGTGATGTACAAGAAGCTGCAGTCAGAGGTAATGGAGAGTTTGTGGGGAGAGGGGGTGATAACGAGCTGAAGCTCTGAAGCATTTACAGAATAAAGGGCCAGTGCTTTCATGAGTCTACACAATGCGAGAACTCCATCAAAGAATTACATAGAATTTCCAGCACAGAAACAGGTCATTCGGCCCAACAGGTCTATCCTGCTGTTTATGCTCCACATGAGCCTCCTCCCACCCTACTTCATGTAACCCTATCTGCAAATCCTTCTATTCCTCTCTCCCTCTCTCCCTCACGTACTTATCTAGCTTCCCCTATGCTATTCGCCTCAACCACTGCATGTGGTAGCAAGTTCCACATTCTCACCACTCTCTGGGTAAAGAAGTTTCTCCTGAATTCCTTATATGGATTTATTAGTGACTATCTTATATTTATGACCCCTAGTTTTATCCCACATAATGTTTACCACTGATATGCCCAACAAGGCTGGCAAACTGGCAAAGCCCTACACTATCTTTAAATAGTGAGCTAAAGAGTGAGTTTCAATGCTTGCACTCCTCCTTCCTTCCAATTATGTCTCCTTTTCTCCTGAGCCATCCACTACTTCCTTGCCCAAGGAGCTGGTCTTCATGTGTGAGAACAGACCATAAGTTTTGACAGGCAATTCGACTGTGGAGGGCATCACGGCCAAGCCAGGTCCCATCTTCACCTTACGTATACATATTTTAACAGGGGTCACCGGACAGCGGGAGCTGCTATTTCCCCCCTTCCCAACTTCCCAGTTCAGACCAAGTGAAGTGCTCCAACTACCATCTCGGCACAGACCAGGATCAGGCCTGTATTTCCAATTCTTGCCTCTTGCGCATCCCGGATTTCCTACACTCCACCATTGGCGCCCGTGCCTTCAGCTGCCTAGGCCCAAAGCTCTGGAATTCCCTCCCTAAACCTCTCCGCCTCTCTACCTCTCTCTCTCCTCCTTTGAGTCACTCCTTAAATCCTACCTCTTTGACCAAACTTTTGGTCACCTGTCCTGATATCTCCTTATGTGGCTCAGTGTTAAATTTTGTTTGATAATCTCTCCTGTGAAGTGCCTTGGGATGTTTTACTACACTAAAAGTACTGTTGTTGTATTTTTTTAGTTCCGCACTGAAGAGCAAATTTACCTGTCCTGCACCGTGGAAGCCTGATTTAAATATCATCATGAGGTGTCCTGCCTCTCAAGAGCAGGACATAGACATGCCTCCTAACCCACGGCAGGACACCTCATGATGATATTTAAATCAGGCGCATACGTGGCGGGTTGGGGTTATGTTACGCCATTCTTAATTTTTAATCCCCCACCCCACCCTCTCCCTCTCGTCGAGGGGGGTTTAAAATTCCCCCCGTGGTCTCTGCTTCACTCACTAACTCTGGCAGTGCATTCCACAGCCTCACAACCCTCTGTGTAAAAATAACGGTTTCTCCTTCCCTCTATCCTAAATCTTTTACATTTAATCTTATATCTATGTCCTCTCGTTCTCAACCCCTCAACCACTAAACACAAGCTGTGTACATAAAGCAGAATAAGCACAGTGACAAGTGGTTCAAGTAAACAGCCTCAGTCAATGCTTCGAACGTGTAACATCACCATGTGAGGATGCACTTTAGACAGCAGGCTGATGCAAAAGCTGGTCTCTATCTGTCTTCATTTCTCATATACGTCCTTTTTTTTCCTTGTGAGTTTTATTCCTTGGAGACTTGCATGTGCGTTTTACCGTGGTGATCAGCCGGCCACAGAGAGGGCTGTGACTCACTCATTCATCATCATTAGGACTGGGTCCTGACAGCAAGGTTTGGACAAGCTCCGTAACTTAGGAAGATAGGAACAGGAGGAGGCCATTTAACCCCTCGAGCCTGTTCCGCCATTGCATGAGATCATGACCGATCAGTGACCTAACTCCATATACTCGCCTTAGCCCCGTATCCCTAAATACCTTTGGTTAACAAAAATCTATCAATCTCAGATTTAAAATTAACAATTTGACTGCCGTTTGTGGAAGAGAGTTCCAAACTCCTAACACCCTTTGTGTGTAGAAGTGTTTCCTAACTTCACTCCTGAAAGTCCTGGCTCTAATTTTTAGGCTATGTTCCCTAGTCCTAGACTCCCCAACCAGTGGAAATAGTTTCTCTCTATCTACCCTATCAGTTCCCCTTAATATCTTGAAAACTTCGTTCAAATAACCCCTTAATCTTCTAAATTCCAGGGAATACAACCCTAGTATAATCTCTCCTCATAATCCCTTGGAATCCAGATACCATTCTAGTAAATCTCCACACACTCCCTCCAAGGCCAATATATCCTTCCTAAGGTACGGTGCCCAGAACTGAACACAGTGCTCCAGGTGTGGTCTAACCAGGGCTTTGTATAGCTGTAACAATTTTACCCTCTTGTATTCTAGTCCTCTAGATATAAAGGCCAGTATTCCATTAGCCTTTTTGATTATTTTCTGCACCCGTCCATGATAT
>NW_027139185.1:0-16383 GCF_035084215.1 Heptranchias perlo
AATGACTTAAAGCCTTATTGAGGGGTTGTGCCTCAGCAATGAATTATAGGTAAAAATTTGATCTTTTAAGAATGAGAGAGGGAAAACTGTACAGTGAGAGAGGAGTGAAAGAGAGAAGGGGTTCAGTAGTGAAAAAAAACAGAAGCAGAAAGAAAATGAAAGGAACTACAAAAAAACTAATAAAGTAAACAAAATGCATGAAGTAAAAAAAACTGAAAGCAAATGAAATGAACATTTTGCAAAGAAATTGTATTTAAGCCTCAAGGTATTATTTGTTCATGACATACAGTACCAAGTAACAGAATCTTCACCTACTGCCAGAGCAACTCCAGATGTAAGAGTGTGGTTAAGAACAAACTGTATATTTAGTACACATCAGAACAGGATAGCAGTTCACCGTCCCTCCCTCTTCTCTCTTTAGAGAATGATCCAGGTTTTCCCCAACCCTCTCCCCCAGCAAGAGAGGAGCCACAAATGTACCTTCTCACAGCCCAGTACCTCAGGACAAGTACACGAAAAGGACAGCTTTAGAGTAGTTGGAATATTTCCATGATACTCCAGGGCATATTTGGGAACAGTTCTGAAGGTCAAACAGGGTTTCATTGACCTGTCAGTTACCCATGAAACAAATTGGTTGCAGCGTGTAATAAGGTGTAGCTTCCAGGACCTTTCTGAATAGCAACCAAACTAAGCATCCCACTGAAAGGGGTGGTCTGGAAAGCATTTACTGTCTATTGATCACATAAATAACAATAACAAAGATGGAAACATCCTGATACCCTAAATGCACTCTATCTACAGTCACATCAGGATCAGCTGATAACACAATGGGTTGCATGGTTTGAAATGACTCAGAGGTACAACCATTCAATGGGTACATGATGATGAAGGAGCAGAAATATAGGACCTCCACCACTCCGTACTTTACTATTTGAACATGCACAATGCAAGATTTCTTTTTCACTGATATAGATCGCAATGCAAACAGAAGATGAGCTGAGAGATCATACATTCCAGTTGAAGATTTTAGTGCTTACCTGGGGGTTTGCTGCCATAACTGTGTAGTTTCCGTCATCATCATTAGTGACTGATTCAATGTACAATGAACATGCACCATCACCTTCTCGTGTCATCTTAAAATGTTCATTCTTCTTGGAAATTTGTTTGCCATCTTTAAACCAGTATACCTAGCGTTGTAAAGTATGAGAACTAGTTATTGTAACTGGATGCGTTTGGCTGTATTACAGCAAGTATATATTCAAATAAAATAAATGTAAAGGTAGTAATCTCCGGATTACTCCCGGTGCCACACGCTAGTCAGTATAGAAATAGGAGGATAGAGCAGATGAATGCATGGCTGGAGAGATGGTGCAGGAAGGAGGGCTTTAGATTCCTGGGGCATTGGGACCAGTTCTGGGGGAAGTGCAGGCTGGGCGGGTTGCACCTCAACAGAGTTGGGACCAATGTTCTCGCGGGGAGGTTCGCTACTGCTGTGGGGGAGGGTTTAAATTAATTTGACAGGGGGATGGGCACCAGGATGCACCACTGGAAAGAAGAAACAAGGTGCACAAAGGAGTGTGAGAGACCGATAGCACATAGCATGGTATTAGATGGGAACAGACTAAGAGAGAATACAAGAAGGTCTAAGATCAGTTTACAGTGCATGTTTGTTAACGCACGCAACATAGTAAATAAGGTTGGTGAGCTGCAGACGCAATTAGCCACATGGGAATATGATGTAATGACGATAACAGAGACCTGACTCAAAAAAGTGCAGGATTGGGTACTAAATATTCCTGGATACAATGTGTTCAGGAAAGATAGGGAAGGGAAGAAAGGAGTGATGGGGAAGGGGTGGCAGTGTTGATTAAGGAGAATATTGCAGTGCTGGAGGGAGAGGATGTCATGGAGAGGTCAAGGACAGAATCTATTTGGTTAGAGTTAAGAAAGAATAGAGGTGCCATTACACTACTGGGTGTATTCTATAGGCCACCAACTAGTAGGAAGGAGATAGAGGGACAAATTTGCAGGGAAATTACAGAGAGGTGCAAAAGCCATAGAGTAGTGATAACGGGGGACTTCAATTATCCTAATACAGACCGGTTTAATAATAATATAAAGGGCAAAGAGGGAGAGGAATTTTTGTAGTGTGTTCAGGAGAACTTTCTTGACCAGTACGTTCCTGGCCCAACGAGGAAGGAGGCATTGCTGGATCTGGTTCTGGGGAATGAGCTGGGCCAAGTGGAGCAAGTGTCAGAGGGGTAACATTTAGGGAACAGTGATCATAGAATCAGAAGGTTTAGATTAGCTATGGAAAAGGACAGGGAGCAATCTAGAGTAAAAATACTTTATTACAGGAGGGCCAATTTCAGTGGGTTGAGAACGGATCTGGCCCGGGTAAATTGGAATCATAGACTGGCAGGTAAAACTGTAATCGAACAATGGGCGGCCTTTAAGGAGGAGATGATTCGGGTACAGTCTAGGTACATTCCCACGAGGGCAAAGGTAGGGCAACTAAAGCCAGAGCTCCCTGGATAACGAAAGAGACAGAGAATAAGATGAAGTAGAAAAAAGGGGCATATGACAAATGTCAGGAGAATCAGGCTGAATATAGAAAGTTCAGAGGGGAAGTGAAAAAGGAAATAAAAGGGGCAAAGAGAGAGTATGAGAACAGACTGGCAGCCAACATAAAAGGGAATCCAAAAGTCTCCTATAGGCACATAAATAGTAAATGGGTAGTAAGAGGAGGGGTTGTCCCGATTAGGGATCAAAAAGGAGATCTACTTATTGGGGGGAATGGCTGAGGTACTAAATGAGTACTTTGCATCTGTCTTTACCAAGGAAGAAGATGCTGCCAAAATCACAGTAAAAGCGGAGGTAATTGAGATACTGGATTGAAAAAGAGGTACTAGAAAGGCTGGCTGTACTCAAAGTAGATAAATCACCCGGTCCAGATGGGATGCATCCAAGGTTGCTGAGGGAAGTAAGGATGGAAATTGCGGAGGTACTGGCTATAATCTTCCAATCATCCTTAGATACGGTACCAGAGGTCTGGAGAATTGCAAATGTTACCCCCTTGTTCAAAAAAGGGTGTAAGGATAAACCCAGCAACAACAGGCTAGACAGTTTAACCTCAGTAGTGGAGAAACTTTTAGAAATGATAATCCGGGACAAAATTAACAATCACTTGGATAAGTGTGGATTAATTAAGGAAAGCCAGCACGGATTTGTTAAAGGCAAATCATGTTTAACTAACTTGATTGAGTTTTTTGATGAGGTAACAGAGAGGGTCGATAAGGGCAATGCAGTTGATGTGGTGTAGATGGATTTCCAGGCATTTGATAAAGTTCCAAATAATAGGCTTGTCATCAAAGTTGGACCTCTTGGAGTAAAAAGGGCAGTGGCAGCATGGATACGAAATTGGCTAAGTGACAGGAAACAGAGAGTAGTGGTGAACGATTGTTTTTCAGACTGGAGGAAGGTATACAGTGTTGTTCCCCAGGGGTTGGTACTAGGACCACTGCTTTTTTTGATATACATTAATGACTTGTACAATTAAAAAATTTGCAGATTACACAAAACTTGGAAGTGTAGTGAACAGTGAGGAGGATAGTGACAGATTTCAAGAGGACATAGACAGGCTGGTGGAATGGGCAAGACACGTGGCAGATGAAATTTAACGCAGAAAAGTGCAAGGTGATACATTTTGGTAGGAAGAATGAGGAGAGGCAATATAAACTAAAGGGTACAATTCTAAAAGGGGTACAGGAACAGAGAGATCTGGGGATATATGCGCACAAATCGTTGAAAGTGGCAGGGCAGGTTGAGAAAGCGATTAAAAAAGCATACGGAATCCTGGGCTTTATCAATAGAGGCATAGAGTACAAAAGCAAGAAAATCATGATGAACCTTTATAAAACACTAGTTTGACCACAACTGGACTACTGTGTCCAGTTCTGGGCACCGCACTTTAGGAAGGATGTGAAGGCCTTAGAGAGGGTGCAGAAGAGATTTACTAGAATGATTTCAGGGATGAGGGACTTTAGTTATGTGGATAGACTGGAGAAGCTGGGGTTGTTCTCATTGGAACAGAGACGGTTGCGAGGAGATTTGATCGAGGTATTCAAAATCATGAAGGGTCTAGACAGTGTAGATAGAGAGAAACTGTTTCCATTGGTGGAAGGGTCAAGAACCAGAGGACATAGATTTAAGGTGATTGGCAAAAGAACCAAAAGCAACATGAGGAAAAACTTTTTTATGTAACTAGTGGCTATGATCTGGAATGTGTTGCCTGAAAGGGTGGTGGAGGCAGATTCAATCATGGCTTTCAAAAGGGAATTGGATAAATACTTGAAGGGAAAAAATTTGCAGGGCTATGGGGAAAGGGCGGAGGGATGGGACTAGCTAGATTGTTCTTGCAGAGAGCTGGCACAGACTCGGCGGGCCGAATGGCCTCCTTCCATGCTGTAACCTTTCTATGATTCTATATTTAGACAATAATGACTAACTGTAGCAAGCATTGTGGGAGCTGGGTCTGAAGGGAAACAATAGTGTTGATGGTTTAAATATCACAGAAAGTAAAAGGCTTACTTTTGGCACTGGTATCCCCACAAGTTTGCAGCTGATTGTTACAGGTGATCCTTCAACGACTCGGAAATGTTTGAGTTTCTTGTCGAAGATTGGTGCGATGCACTTCCCTGTAGGAATATCCTCATGTTGTATTTCGTCATCAGATTCGTCCACAGGAGTTCTCTCCAAGCGAAATTCAATTTCATTCATCAGTCTTTGTTCAAAGCCGGACACCCTGTATTCCTAGAAACAGAGATTTCCCACACACATTAATACCCTGAAACACTTATTGTATGGATGCAATTGAGGAATAAGGCAGAATTTTGAGCTGAAGAACTGTAGTAAAATCCAGGCTGTTGGGAAAAAAGCAATAGCATTTGTGGCTAAGGCAGCATAGCAAGAAAGATTGCATGCTAAGTGCTGAGAAGGCCGACACAGTAACAAACTGACCACAACTTTAAAGGTACAAGGTAGGACTATGAGTAACAGAGAGCACAGAACAGCTGTAGAGCAGAAACAGCAACTTTTATATGCTACAATACAACTGCTTTGGCAGACATGGCAACTCTAGACAGGTGTACAATGGTTGACAATGAATCTGCTTATGGCCAGTGTATTCTTAATAATGAAAACAATCTGTCAGTTCTTGATATATTTAAGGTAACTGAACATGTACCTTGCAGCTTTTGCATACATTTGTTATATATAAAAATGGAATCAAATGTTAGTATTAACTGACAAACTGAAATATAAGTTTAGATTTGCCAAGGATCTCAGTTAGCTGCTGTATCTTTTCTTTATTTCACATATAAAAGGATTCAAATGAAGAAGCAGCTAAGACACTAACAATGAACAACAAATAGTCAAACTCCTATTAAGCTGCAGATGTTAAAAGCTTTAAGCCTGCTATGCATATTGTATTATCTCTGTCCAGATGCTTTCAAAGCACAAACTGTTGGCTAGAACTGACTGACTGCATTGTTTCATCGCCAAAACCATAAATCTATAGATTTTAAATCATATGTCTGAATTTCAAAAAAGTTTGTATATGTTAGACAACTTGGTCAAATTGAGTTAAAAAGTAAAGTTTGAATAGGAACATTTTAGAAAATAGTTATTGTAAAGGACTATATCACTGTGCCTTTTCTCTGTGTAGGACAATCTTTTCTGGGTTACACTATTCCAGACACTTGATGAGCCTACTCAATCTTAATAGTGAAATATTTAATGTTAAAATAAGTTTATAAATCAGCTTCCATGATAAATGCAAATTTACTTTTTTCCAAATTTATAGCAGTTTAAAATTAAAAATTTTTGACCTGAAGTAATTTCTTTCCTGCTGCAGTATTTCTTGTTTGAAACAAACATTAAGGATTTCTGTAATAAAAACAGCAGCTCCAAACCTTTACTTTCAAACAGGTAAGGAGATCACGCTGGTGGAACTATTGTTCACTCTCTGCCCATCCCATCTCACAACAAAGCACAAGCAGCACAGTGTCACTGATATCACCACGTGGACTGATGAGGGGGGAAGGAGCAGTGTGAATAAAGGCATATGAAAGCACAGAGCAAGAAAAGAGCATTAGGTTCTCTGTTTCCAGTCCATGCTCAATCCACCTTATCTTGGAGACTATCCCACCCATTTAATCTCCCGAGGGAAAATTCAGTATACAGATAAGTGAGCAAAATTCCAGAATATGCCTCTGTCTCCACATTTCCACTATTTAATCCAGGAGAATCTTGTCTGCGAAAGGCAGCAGCGCAAGAGCCACTGGCCTGGAAATTGCACTGAGTGGCAAATGGATGTTGCCGCCACTCGTAAGTAACTAACTCACCCACAAACTTTTTGCGGGCTTCTGGGCGCCAACTTGCTTTAATGGAGACCTGTAAGAAGTGCAGGAGTCTTTCCCGGGCTTCTCTGAGCTGTGCACGCGGGGAAAGGATCGCTCTCTCCCCTCAACCAATAGCTGGAAGCATCATTGACAAGCCGCGCAGTCAGAACCAGGAAGTGAAAGCCACTTTCACACAAGCCACGCAGACTAAGAATCGGGAAGTGTCAGGTAGATCAATAAATTCTCTATAAAATTAGTTAGAGAAAGTGAAATAAAGAGAGGGTAAGACTAAAAGACAGGCAAAAGGGACAGAAAGAATAAATAAAAAATAATAATTTTAAATTTAAAAATTTTTTTTTAGATATCCCCAGCAACAACTAATATCGGGAGGATTGAGACTCCACAGTTTTAAAAGTTAATTTTCAGTGTCAGAGAAGTTGTCTGGCAGTCATTAATACTTACCATGCCATTAAAGGTAGTTTAGACCTAAAAAAACCAGCGTGCTTTTTTATGGAGAGATTAGTTTGTTTCCAGTCGGTGACATCTCTTTAACGCAAAGCTTTCAAACGAGCAGGGCAAATGGTAGAGCAATTTCCAGATTTCTGCGTTTGACTGCGCATGCACGCTCACCGGAACTTGCTGTTCCATTTGCCCTGAAATAACGGTGAGCCCTGATAGCATCGCCGTTATTTCATGAGCTATTTCCAGGCCACTATATTCCATGGAATATTTGAGCCTCTCAAACTTTGCTTGTTCTTTTCCCCATATCTGTTTCTTTTTCTTCCTTTTCCAACCCTTCTAAAGTGTTTGCGTGACTTTCCAGTTCTGATAACGAGTCCTACTTAAACAACAATCTGTCTTTCTCCATGCAGATCTGCTGTGCATTTCCAGCATTTTCCCCATCTCCGTAACTTCCAATCCTGTTCCCAGCCAGATATTTTGAAGGGGTTATTCATTGTCTGTTTCACATGTAAGCTACTCTGTGAAACCAAACCATCTCATCTCACAATCTAATCTTAAATCTTGCTTGTGCTTGTTAAGTTTAAAGCCATGTCCTCCAGTTCTCCAAGCAACCTCATAAAGGAGAAAAATGATGAACAGAGCATAAGTGGTAGAGCAGGAGAGGTGTGCAAAGTTATGAACAAATAGGTTGGTTATGAAAAGGTGTTTAAAGGTGGAGAAAAAGGAAGTGAGGTGGAGGGGCTTGGGGTCAGTGTTACAGAGAGTGGTGCAATGGAGGAAGGGGTGGGGGGAATGCACAGGAGGTCAGAGTTATAGGGAACAAAGGGCCCAGGATGGGAAATAAGTGTGCAGGAGGTCACAGAGTTATGGTGGGATAGGGCTATGGAGGGATTCGGAAATAAAGATGAGGATTTTGAAATCGATGCATTGGGGAATAGAGAGCCAGTTTAGACCAGCGAAGCTTGAGATGGGGATGATAGGTAACTACAATATTGTATAGTTTAATTTATCAGTCAGTGACAGGATCACGACGCTAGAGAATTCTGTTGTTAGTTTTAGGATCGAACTTTCATGGTGCATTTTGAACCAATGTGAAGAAAAGGTTCTTTTGAAAAGAGAAAGCAGATCAGAAGACAGTCAGATAAATTTAGCAGGTGTAAAGAAATTAAACAGCAAGACAGCATGCAACATTTGACCAATGACCACTGAGGGGGCTCAGGCAAGCAACATTGCAATTGCAGGATTGAAGGCTCCCCAAAGATTTCATCTCCAAAAGACAGCTTCACTCTTCATGACCACGAGCTGGCACATTGATTCCTCATGCAGTTGGCAGCAATGTGCCCGAACACCACATCTAGTAATGTAGAAAAGAATGATGAGATACGGTTCTGAAAATAAAGAAGAAATAGTAAAACGTGGCTTTGGACTTAACCTGTTGTTGACCAAGACTGTTGCGAGTTGATTCGATCAGATATTTAAAATCCTGCAGGGGTAAAAAGAGTTTAATAAATGTCTGAATCTAAATGCTTTAAATTTGATCAAAACAAGAACCGAGCCCTTGGATCATGGGGAACCTTCATTGGGAATCTGTAAATAAGTAAGAACAATAGATAGATGCACAGATGGATGGGGTAGATGGATGGACAACTGGTTAGATTGGATTGGATGGATGAACGTATAGATAGATGGATAAATGCATGTATTGGATGTATCCATCGATAGAAAGGTGGGGAGACTGGATGGATGGGTGGATAGACTGGATGGATTGGGTTGATGAATAGATTGATGGATGGATGAATTGGATAGATGGATGGGTGGGATGGATGGATTGGATGGAAGGCATGGATGGATGGATTGGCTGGGTGGATAGCTTGTATGCATGGATTGGGTGGATGGATTGGAAGAATTTGACAGATGAATTAGACTGGTGGATGGAAGGAAAGAGTAGAAAGGTGGATTGGATGATTGGACGGATGGATGACTCGGATTGGTTGGATGGATTTGAAGGATGACTTAGATGGATGGATTGAATGCGTCGATAGATGAATGGGTGGATTGGATCAATGGGTGAATGGGTGGATTGGATCGATGGGTGAATGGGTGGATTGGATCGATGGATGTTGGGTGGATTGGATCGATGGGTGAATGGGTGGATTGGATCGATGGGTGAATGGGTGGATTGGATCGATGGGTGAATGGGTGGATTGGATCGATGGATGTTGGGTGGATTGGATCGATGGGTGAATGGGTGGATTGGATCGATGGGTGAATGGGTGGATTGGATCGATGGGTGAATGGGTGGATTGGATCGATGGATGAATGGGTGGATTGGATCGATGGGTGAATGGGTGGATTGGATCGATGGATGTTGGGTGGATTGGATCGATGGATGAATGGGTGGATTGGATCGATAGATGAATGGGTGGATTGGATCGATGGGTGAATGGGTGGATTGGATCGATGGGTGAATGGGTGGATTGGATCGATAGATGAATGGGTGGATTGGATCGATGGGTGAATGGGTGGATTGGATCGATGGATGAATGGGTGGATTGGATCGATGGGTGAATGGGTGGATTGGATCGATGGGTGAATGGGTGGATTGGATCGATGGGTGAATGGGTGGATTGGATCGATGGGTGAATGGGTGGATTGGATCGATGGGTGAATGGGTGGATTGGATCGATGGGTGAATGGGTGGATTGGATCGATGGATGTTGGGTGGATTGGATCGATGGATGAATGGGTGGATTGGATCGATGGATGAATGGGTGGATTGGATCGATGGGTGAATGGGTGGATTGGATCGATGGGTGAATGGGTGGATTAGATCGATGGGTGAATGGGTGGATTGGATCGATGGGTGAATGGGTGGATTGGATCGATGGGTGAATGGGTGGATTGGATCGATGGGTGAATGGGTGGATTGGATCGATGGGTGAATGGGTGGATTGGATCGATGGGTGAATGGGTGGATTGGATCGATGGGTGAATGGGTGGATTGGATCGATGGGTGAATGGGTGGATTGGATCGATGGATGAATGGGTGGATAGGATCGATAGATGAATGGGTGGATTGGATCGATGGATGAATGGGTGGATAGGATCGATAGATGAATGGGTGGATTGGATCGATGGATGTTGGGTGGATTGGATCGATGGGTGAATGGGTGGATTGGATCGATGGGTGAATGGGTGGATTGGATCGATAGATGAATGGGTGGATTGGATCGATGGATGTTGGGTGGATTGGATCGATGGGTGAATGGGTGGATTGGATCGATGGGTGAATGGGTGGATTGGATCGATGGGTGAATGGGTGGATAGGATCGATAGATGAATGGGTGGATTGGATCGATGGATGTTGGGTGGATTGGATCGATGGGTGAATGGGTGGATTGGATCGATGGATGAATGGGTGGATTGGATCGATAGATGAATGGGTGGATTGGATCGATGGATGTTGGGTGGATTGGATCGATGGGTGAATGGGTGGATTGGATCGATGGGTGAATGGATGGATTGGATCGATAGATGAATGGGTGGATTGGATCGATGGATGTTGGGTGGATTGGATCGATGGGTGAATGGGTGGATTGGATCGATGGATGAATGGGTGGATTGGATCGATGGGTGAATGGGTGGATTGGATCGATGGGTGAATGGGTGGATTGGATCGATGGATGAATGGGTGGATTGGATCGATAGATGAATGGGTGGATTGGATCGATGGGTGAATGGGTGGATTGGATCGATGGATGTTGGGTGGATTGGATCGATGGGTGAATGGGTGGATTGGATCGCTGGATGTTGGGTGCATTGGATCAATGCGTGAATGGGTGGATTGGATCGATGGGTGAATGGGTGGATTGGATCGATGGGTGAATGGGTGGATTGGATCGATGGGTGAATGGGTGGATTGGATCGATGGGTGAATGGGTGGATTGGATCGATGGGTGAATGGGTGGATTGGATCGATGGGTGAATGGGTGGATTGGATCGATGGGTGAATGGGTGGATTGGATCGATGGGTGAATGGGTGGATTGGATCGATAGATGAATGGGTGGATTGGATCGATGGATGAATGGGTGGATTGGATCGATAGATGTTGGGTGGATTGGATCGATGGGTGAATGGGTGGATTGGATCGATGGGTGAATGGGTGGATTGGATCGATGGGTGAATGGGTGGATTGGATCGATGGATGTTGGGTGGATTGGATCGATAGGTGAATGGGTGGATTGGATCGATAGATGAATGGGTGGATTGGATCGATAGATGAATGGGTGGATTGGATCGATGGGTGAATGGGTGGATTGGATCGATGGATGTTGGGTGGATTGGATCGATGGGTGAATGGGTGGATTGGATCGATAGATGAATGGGTGGATTTGATCGATAGATGAATGGGTGGATTGGATCGATGGGTGAATGGGTGGATTGGATCGATGGATGTTGGGTGGATTGGATCGATGGGTGAATGGGTGGATTGGATCGATGGGTGAATGGGTGGATTGGATCGATGGATGAATGGGTGGATTGGATCGATGGATGAATGGGTGGATTGGATCGATGGGTGAATGGGTGGATTGGATCGATGGATGAATGGGTGGATTGGATCGATGGGTGAATGGGTGGATTGGATCGATGGATGAATGGGTGGATTGGATCGATAGATGAATGGGTGGATTGGATCGATGGGTGAATGGGTGGATTGGATGGATAGATGAATGGGTGGATTGGATCGATGGATGAATGGGTGGATTGGATCGATGGGTGAATGGGTGGATTGGATCGATGGATGAATGGGTGGATTGGATCGATAGATGAATGGGTGGATTGGATCGATGGATGAATGGGTGGATTGGATCGATGGGTGAATGGGTGGATTGGATCGATGGATGAATGGGTGGATTTGGATCGATAGATGAATGGGTGGATTGGATCGATGGGTGAATGGGTGGATTGGATCGATGGTGAATCGGTGGATTGGATCGATGGGTGAATGGGTGGAATGGATTGATGGATGTTGGGTGGATTGGATCGATGGGTGAAATGGGTGGATTGGATCGATGGGTGAATGGGTGGATTGGATCGATGGGTGAATGGGTGGATTGGATCGATGGGTGAATGGGTGGATTGGATCGATGGATGAATGGGTGGATTGGATCGATGGATGAATGGGCGGATTGGATCGATGGATGAATGGGTGGATTGGATCGATGGATGAATGGGTGGATTGGATCGATGGATGAATGGGTGGATTGGATCGATGGATGAATGGGTGGATTGGATCGATGGATGAATGGGTGGATTGGATCGATGGATGAATGGGTGGATTGGATCGATGGATGAATGGGTGGATTGGATCGATGGATGAATGGGCGGATTGGATCGATGGATGTTGGGTGGATTGGATCGATGGGTGAATGGGTGGATTGGATCGATGGATGAATGGGTGGATTGGATCGATGGGTGAATGGGTGGATTGGATCGATGGATGTTGGGTGGATTGGATCGATGGATGAATGGGTGGATTGGATCGATGGGTGAATGGTGGATTGGATCGATGGATGAATGGGTGGATTGGATCGATGGGTGAATGGGTGGATTGGATCGATGGGTGAATGTGTGGATTGGATCGATGGGTGAATGTGTGGATTGGATCGATGGATGTTGGGTGGATTGGATCGATGGGTGAATGTGTGGATTGGATCGATGGATGAATGGGTGGATTGGATCGATGGATGTTGGGTGTGGATTGGATCGATGGTGAATGGGTGGATTGGATCGATGGGTGAATGGGTGGATTGGATCGATGGGTGAATGGGTGGATTGGATCGATGGGTGAATGTGTGGATTGGATCGATGGATGTTGGGTCGATTGGATCGATGGGTGAATTGGATCGATGGATGAATGGGTGGATTGGATCGATGGATGAATGGGTGGATTGGATCGATGGATGAATGGGTGATTGGATCGATGGGTGAATGGGTGGATTGGATCGATAGGATGAATGGGTGGATTGGATCGATGGGTGAATGGTGGATTGGATCGATAGATGAATGGGTGGATTGGATCGATGGATGATGGGTGGATTGGATCGATGGATGAATGGGTGGATTGGATCGATGGGTGAATGGGTTGATTGGATCGATGGGTGAATGGTGGATTGGATCGATGGATGAATGAGTGGATTGGATCGATAGATGAATGGGTGGATTGGATCGATGGATGAATGGGTGGATTGGATCGATAGATGAATGGGTGGATTGGATGGATAGATGAATGGGTGGATTGATCGATGGGTGAATGGTGGATTGGATCGATGGGTGAATGGGTGGATTGGATCGATAGATGAATGGGTGGATTGGATCGATAGGATGAATGGGTGGATTGGATCGATAGATGAATGGGTGGATTGGATGGATAGATGAATGGGTGGATTGGATCGATAGATGAATGGGTGGATTGGATCGATGGATGAATGGGTGGATTGGATCGATGGATGAATGGGTGGATTGGATCGATGGATGAATGGGTGGATTGGATCGATGGGTGAATGGGTGGATTGGATCGATGGATGAATGGGTGGATTGGATCGATAGATGAATGGGTGGATTGGATCGATAGATGAACGGGTGGATTGGATCGATGGGTGAATGGGTGGATTGGATCGATGGGTGAATGGGTGGATTGGATCGATGGGTGAATGGGTGGATTGGATCGATGGATGAATAGGTGGATTGGATCGATGGGTGAATGGGTGGATTGGATCGATGGGTGAATGGGTGGTTGGATCGATGGGTGAATGGGTGGATTGGATCGATGGGTGAATGGGTGGATAGGATCGATGGGTGAATGGGTGGATTGGATCGATGGATGAATGGGTGGATTGGATCGATGGGTGAATGGGTGGATAGGATCGATGGTGAATGGGTGGATTGGGATCGATGGATGAATGGGTGGATTGGATCGATGGGGTGAATGGGTGGATTGGATCGATGGGTGAATGGGTGGATTGGATCGATAGATGAATGGGTGGATTGGATCGATGGATGATTGGGTGGATTGGATCGATGGGTGAATGGGTGGATTGGATCGATGGATGAATGGGTGGATTGGATCGATGGATGATGGGTGGATTGGATCGATGGGTGAATGGGTGGATTGGATCGATGGGTGAATGGGGTGGATTGGATCGATGGATGAATGGGTGGATTGGATCGATGGATGTTGGGTGGATTGGATCGATGGGTGAATGGGTGGATTGGATCGATGGGTGAATGGGTGGATTGGATCGATGGATGAATGGGTGGATTGGATCGATGGATGTTGGGTGGATTGGATCGATGGGTGAATGGGTGGATTGGATCGATGGGTGAATGGGTGGATTGGATCGATGGATGTATGGGTGGATTGGATCGATGGGTGAATGGGTGGATTGGATCGATGGGTGAATGGGTGGATTGGATCGATGGTGATTGGGTGGATTGGATCGATGGGTGAATGGGTGGATTGGATCGATGGATGAATGGGTGGATTGGATCGATGGGTGAATGGGTGGATTGGATCGATGGATGAATGGGTGGATTGGATCGATGGATGAATGGGTGGATTGGATCGATGGGTGAATGGGTGGATTGGATCGATGGATGAATGGGGTGGATTGGATCGATGGATGAATGGGGGTTGGATTGGATCGATGGGATGAATGGGTGGATTGGATCGATGGGATGAATGGGTGGATTGGATCGATGGGTGAATGGGTGGATTGGATCGATGGATGAATGGGTGGATTGGATCGATGGATGAATGGGTGGATTGGATCGATGGGTGAATGGGTGGATTGGATCGATGGGATGAATGGGTGGATTGGATCGATGGATGAATGGGTGGATTGGATCGATGATGATGTGGGTGGATTGGATCGATGGATGAATGGGTGGATTGGATCGATGGGTGAATGTGTGGGATTGGATCGATGGATGAATGGGTGGATTGGATCGATGGGTGAATGGGTGGATTGGATCGATGATGAATGGGTGGATTGGATCGATGGTGAATGGGTGGATTGGATCGATGGGTGAATGTGTGGATTGGATCGATGGATGATGGGTGGATTGGATCGATGGATGAATGGGTGGATTGGATCGATGGGTGAATGTGTGGATTGGATCGATGGATGAATGGGTGGATTGGATCGATGGGTGAATGGGTGGATTGGATCGATGGATGAATGGGTGGATTGGATCGATAGATGAATGGGTGGATTGGATCGATGGGTGAATGGGTGGATTGGATCGATGGATGAATGGGTGGATTGGATCGATAGATGAATGGGTGGATTGGATCGATGGGTGAATGTGTGGATTGGATCGATGGATGAATGGGTGGATTGGATCGATAGATGAATGGGTGGATTGGATCGATGGTGAATGGGTGGATTGGATCGATGGATGAATGGGTGGATTGGATCGATAGGAGTGAATGGGTGGATTGGATCGATGGGTGAATGGGTGGATTGGATCGATGGTGAATGGGGTGGATTGGATCGATAGATGAATGGGTGGATTGGATCGATGGGTGAATGGGTGGATTGGATCGATGGATGAATGGGTGGATTGGATCGATAGATGAATGGGTGGATTGGATCGATGGGTGAATGGGTGGATTGGATCGATGGATGAATGGGTGGATTGGATCGATGGGTGAATGGGTGGATTGGATCGATGGGTGAATGGGTGGATTGGATCGATGGGTGAATGTGTGGATTGGATCGATAGGATGAATGGGTGGATTGGATCGATGGGTGAATGTGTGGATTGGATCGATAGATGAATGGGTGGATTGGATCGATGGGTGAATGGGTGGATTGGATCGATGGATGAATGGGTGGATTGGATCGATAGATGAATGGGTGGATTGGATCGATGGGTGAATGGGTGGATTGGATCGATGGGTGAATGTGTGGATTGGATCGATGGGTGAATGGGTGGATTGGATCGATGGGTGAATGGGGTGGATTGGATCGATGGGTGAATGGGTGGATTGGATCGATGGATGAATGGGTGGATTGGATCGATAGATGAATGGGTGGATTGGATCGATGGATGATGGGTGGATTGGATCGATGGGTGAATGGGTGGATTGGATCGATGGGTGAATGGGTGGATTGGATCGATAGATGAATGGGTGGATTGGATCGATGGATGTTGGGTGGATTGGATCGATGGGTGAATGGGTGGATTGGATCGATGGATGAATGGGTGGATTGGATCGATGAGTGAATGGTGGATTGGATCGATGGGTGAATGGGGTGGATTGGATCGATTGATGAATGTGTGGATTGGATCGATGGACCTGATTGGGGTGGATTGGATCGATGGATTGAATGGGTGGATTGGATCGCTGGATGTTTGGTGTGCATTGGATCAATGCGTGAATGGGTGGATTGGATCGATGGGTGAATGGGGTGATTGGATCGATGGGTGAATGGGTGGATTGGATCGATGGGA
>NW_027139186.1:0-16211 GCF_035084215.1 Heptranchias perlo
TTTTTCGTAATGTAGGGAGGTGTACAGTAGTGTTCCCCAGCGGTCGGTACTAGGATACTTTTCTTGATATATATTAATGACTTGGACTTGGGTGAACAGGAAACAATTTCCAAATTTGCAGATGGCACAAAACTTGGAAGTGTAGTGAACAGTGAGGAGGATAGTGATAGACTTCAAGAGGATGTAGACAGGCCTGTAGCATGGGTGGACATGTGGGAGATGAAATTTAACGCAGAAAAATGCAAAGTGATACATTTCGGTAGGAAGAATAAGGAGAGGCAATATTAACCAGAGGGTACAATTCTAAAAGGGATACAGGAACAGAGAGATCTGTGGATATATGTACACAAATCGTTGAAGGTGGCAGGGCAGGTTGAGAAAGCGGTTAAAAAAGCATACGGGATCCTGGGCTTTATAAATAGTGGCATAGAGTACAAAAGCAAGGAAGTCATGATGAACTTTTATAAAACACTGGTGCGGCCACAACTGGAGTATTGTGTCCAGTTCTGGGCACCGCACTTTAGGAAAGATGTGAAGGCCTTAGAGAGGATGCAGAAGAGATTTATTGGAATGATTCCAGAGATGAAGGATTTTAGTTGCGTGGATAGACTGGAGAAGTTCTTGTTGGAACTGAGAAGGTTGAGAGGATATTTGATAGAGGTATTTAAAATCATGAATGGTTTAGACAGAGTAGATAGAGAGAAACTGTTCCCACTGGCAGAAGGGTCATGAACCAGAGGACAGAGATTTAAGGTGATTGGCAAAAGAACCAAAGGTGGCATGAGGAAAAACTTCTTTACACAGCAAGTGGTTAGGATCTGGAATACACTGCTAGAGGGAATGGTGGAGGCAGATTCAATCATGGCCTTCAAAAGGGAACTGGAAAAGTACTTGAAAGGAAAATATTTGCAGGGCTACAGGGATAGGGCGGGGGAGTGCGTCTACCTGGATTGCTCTTGCATAGAGCCGGCACGGACTCGATGGGCCGAATGGCCTCCTTCCCCTCTGTAACCTTTCTATGATTCTAACAAACTTAAGGCCTTAACCATGTTAACTAAATGAACTGTGCGGGCTCTTTTCCACAGAACAATTATATTACAGCAGAAAACTGTTCAATGAATAATGATTTTGCCAAGTAATTTTATTCACTTTACTATTCTATTCAATTTATCGAAATTGTTATCGGTTTTAACAATTGTGTTAAGTTTGGCAAGAAGTTATCGATGGAATACAAACTGGAATGCAATTACAGTACTGCAAAACGTTACACAGTTGTTACTGATAACTGAAAGTGTATTTATGTAATTTGTTTTATCACAATATACACATTATAGCGCAGCACAACAATTATTTTTTAAAATGGCTGTGATACACTAAACAACAACTTGCATTTATATAGCACCTTTAACGTAGTAAAACGTTCCAAAGCAGTTCACAGGAGTGTTATCAGACAAAATTTGACATTTAGCCATATAAGAAGATATTAGGGCAGGTGACCAAAAGCTTGGTCAAAGAGGTAGATTTTAAGGAGTGTCTTAAAGGAGAGGAGAGAAGTGGAGAGGCAGAGAGATTTAGCAAGGGAATTCCAGCGCTTAGGGCCTAGACAGCTGAAGGCACGGCCACCAATGGTGGGGCAAAGGAAATCGGGGGTGCACAAGAGGCTAGAATTGAAGGAGCGCAGATATCTCGGAGGGCTGGAGGAGGTTACAGAGATAGGGAGGGGCAACATCATGGAGGGATTTGAAAACAAGGATGAAAATTTTAAATTCAAAGCATTACTGGACCAGGAACCAATGTAAGTTGGCAAGCACAGGGACAAAACTGTTCAACGATTTCACTCCAGGAATGTGGGAAACATATGTCCCATTTAGCCTCGCAATTACTTTCACCTTGTCAGCAAGAGAAAATAAGAGAAAAAACTTCTTCTTTGGAGGTGGCATTTTCCATTATTCAGAGATTCTGCCACAGTTTGTTGCTAAAGGGCTTGTGTGCCACTAAAACATGGGTCACAAAGCTTGAGCACGAGCACTTGATTTCACACCTAAACAAAAGCACTTGTCACATTGATTGCCAAAAGTGTTTGAACTCGAGCACCTGATGAGGTGAAAAAGTCTGAAACAACACTGAATTGGTTACTAAGAGTTTTCACATCTAGACAAAAACGTTTGTAAAAAGAACTTAACACAGTGATTGGCAAAAAGGACTTAACACATTCGCGTTCGCGAAGTAGTACAGCGCTTAAATGAATAAATCCAGATTTTTGTAATTCATTTAAACATTTAATTCATTTAACAGTTATTCATTTAACTGAGGCAGCTATCATTGGAAAAGATAGAAAATGGATTTGTGCATTGAGATTTTGTTTTCTTAAACATTTTATTCTTTTATCAGTCATTAATTTAAGTGGGCTTGACTGTCTGGAGAATCTATGGGAACTCCATTTAAGAAGTGACACAGATTCGCCAATAGCTGTGACTGAAAGCAACAACCATCCTATTCTTATGCAGGAAAAAAAGTGCAGATAATCCATGGGAATGAGGAGCTACAGGAAAAGAAACAGCAGACATTTGGCCATTATCCCAACAGGAGGACAAGGCAACTGAGATACTGGGATCCCACTCAGCTGATGTGATAGGAGTAGGACATGTGGGAGGTCCTGCACACGCAGTTGCTTTGTGCAAAATAAATGTTAACATTCAGATTCAGTTTTCTGACATTCATACTCTGAGGAGACCCTTACATGAATGGAACAGTAAGGAAATGGTGGCTAGCAGAAAGCTAATTACATTTCTCTGTCTTTTCCTCTCTGTAGGGCCTAGAAGAAGCAGGGAGAGAAAATGACCCAATGACAGGACCCTCAACTGCAGATATTTGCCCACACCATCATTCATCCTCTCACTCAAACTCACAAGCCCCATTAGAGTCGCTCAGGGAGATATAGAGGGCTCAGATGAGGAATGGAAAGTGGGTGCTGCACAACACACAAGGAAACTAGAGGAGGAGGAAGTGGAAGAGGAGGAGGATGTACCTGAATGCAGCCTAAGGAAATGTCAGCCCTTGGCTGAAGAACATTTGGACAATGGTCTCAGGGATCCTGCCATGAAAAGAATGATGTTAGCAGAGCATCAAAGTCATACCAAGGCACTGCAAAGCCTCTCTGAAAACGTACAGCAGATGGCTGAGCTGGCAGCAGAGTCTGATGCTGCTCCTTTGTGGAACATCAGAGAGGGGTTCTCAATAATGCAGATCAGCTTAGAGTGAGTGGCAGCTGCAGGAATCTTTGCTTATGTCCCACACAACCCCCAGAGTTCTGAAGTGTTGAACATGTAAATTAGGTGCAACATCCTGGTAATTACAGATGTTGTATAACTATAATGAGATCACATGTTACTGCAAGTCTCACAGCTCTGTCCCAGGAGCTGATTGTGATCCTGCTGTGTCCTTCTCATATCCAACTTCCTCTGTCTTAAGAGGTTTAGCTTCTAAGATAGAATCTCAATTTCGAGGTCTTTCTGAACCGTGTAATAGTGGACGACACAGCAGGCCACCACAATTCATGAGACAACATTGAGAGCATACTGGAAGGAGTCCCCGAACCTTTCTAGGTACCTGAATGTACCCTTCAGCATGCCAATGGCCTGTTCGATTTTAATTTGAGTGCCTCATTGTAGCATTCTTCCGTTTCACTGGCGGTCCTTCTCAATGGTGTTAGAAGACACGGTAGTATTGACTACCCCGAATAGCCTGCGCCGACCCCTTTATTCTGAAAGGGTGCAGGGACGCTGGGCTGAAGAATGATTGAATCATGTCATCTCCCTGAATACTGTGCATTGACAGGCAGAAATCTGTGCCAGTAGTGACACATTAATTGAACATTAAGGAAGTGAAATCCCTTTCAGTGCACCTAATGGAGTGGGTAGACAGTAGAGGCTTATATGGCCACATGAATGCAATCAATAGCTCCAAGTACTCATAGCAACCATGTGATCATGTGCGGGGACTCCCAGGCCACAAATGTACTCATCTCCAGCTTGGCAGGACATTGGTGGGCCAGCAAGCCTAGTAGGACCAGGCATAAGGCGACTCCCAGGCCACAAATGTACTCATCTCCAGCTTGGCAGGACATTGGTGGGCCAGCAAGCCTAGTAGGACCAGGCATAAGGCCCACTGAATAGCACAAGTGGAGCAGAAGGTCCTTTTTTTGGAGCGGGACTCTGCCACTCTCTGCCCAAACCTAGCATCCTAGGCCACAATTTTTGGCTTTTTGTGATAGATAGGTGCCTGAGATGCACCCCTAATGTTGCACGCACCCACTGGGTTCAAATTAGGTGACCTCCTTTTGTTCCCGATAACTCTGGCAGGGTCAGCACAGGAGATCAACACTAGGCGAAATCCAGCATTATGCCAGAATCAAAAGCCCACAGATTTTCCAGCCTCTGAACTCAACTGCCAAAATTCACCTAGCGATAGCAGCACAGTTCAGAAATCTATTCAATTCAGTATAAAATATACGCTTTTGTTAACATTTTTACTCTTCATATTTAATTGCAGAACAAATTAATAAAATAGGCAACAAAACAAAGAACTGAATATTGGCTGAGCAGGTCATAGCAGTCTTGAGGCAAACATAGTATTTTGGGAAAATGTATTGTATGAGAACTCAGCTGTAATTTTTTTTGTATATTCGTTCATGGGATGTGGGCGTCGCTGGAAAGGCCAGCATTTATTGCCCATCCTTAATAAAGCTCTGGACTCAGTGTGTAAGTTTTCCCTGTGATCCTTGCGTCAACACCCATTGTTTTACAATCTGCAATTCTGTGCACCACAAGAAGACAATCTTTCACATCAGTGGCTTGACATCAATTTCACATGGATTAATAAGAATCTGCTCACTTTAATTGTGTTTTCATCAGCTTTGACTTTAGTGCGCCAGAGTTGTATCTGTAATGTATGGCAATAGATAATTCATTCAGATTCTATAGTGCATTGCTTGAGTCTCCCTCATTGCTCAATCCTATACATGTGCAGTACACTTTGGGAAAAAATAACTATTCACATGTGGCACCAGATAGCCCATCTACAGAACAATATAGGTTAAACCTGACAGTAGTACAATTATCATATGTAAGTTACATGCATAACCTATGCATGCTCTAATCATTTGTACTTCCAGCACTTGTAAAAAAAACATAATTTATACACTTCTGTATGTACATGAGATATAGACAAATGAATACTAACTCTTCAATTACTAACAGGAGTTGTTTGGCTCTCAGATATCAGCACCACAATTATAGTGAGTGTACAAATAATCCAGTTTACTGTGTACCACGGGAGTTAACAATAAGTTATATGCAAGTCACAAAATGCAAACTGAATAAATTGGATAGCTTTTGTCTGAAGCATACTGTGCCAACTACCATGCGTGTGTTTTGTAATCTGAATATGGCTGGGTCATGATTGCTTTCATATTTTAAGGCTAGGTTTAGGTCATGGAACATCCAGAAATATTGCACTCTGAAAGCTACGATTGCTTCTACTAGTTCCGTGCAACAACTTCTGATGTATCTGTTCTCGTTTGATCTTCTGCGGTGCATTTTAAAAATCTTTTAAAGGCAAATTGTCACCAATTTTGGAAGGGGTTTCAAGTGCTCTGATCTAGAGATAATTGACTTTGGGCCATAGTGTAAAACGGCCAGTATCAGATCATCTGCCTGTTATACATCTCTCCCAATTTTAATTTCCATTGACTTGAATAGAAATGAAAATTAGGAAAGGTGTATAAAGGGCGGCTGATCTGATATCACCCATTCTACACAACTGCCCAAAGTCAAAATGGTCCCCATTGAGAGTTGTTTCTACCATCATGATATCATGTACAGTTCCACATCCTGTGAATTCTGAAGCTGGCCAGGCCAATGTTAGAGGAGCCCAGCAGCGATTTCCCATATGCTTTCTCACAGTGAGAGAAACAAAAACCTCAAGTTGTGCTGCTCTCTCATACCTTCTAGCAACTGGTCACTTTGGTGCTGATCATTTTGGGCAGGAATAGCAAATTAGAATCACAGAATATTACAGACCATTCAGCTCATGAAGTATTTCTTCATAGAATCATAGAATCACAGAATTGTCACACCACAGAAGGAGACCATTTGGCCCATTGAGCCTGTGCCAGCTGTTTGTAAGAGCTATCCAGTTATCCCATTCCCCCACTCTTTCCCCGTAGCCCAGAAATTTTTTTCCCTTCGAGTATTTATCCAATTCCTTTTTGAAAGCTACAATTGAATCTGCATCCACCACCCTTTCAGGCAGTGCATTCCAGATCATAACTACTTGCTGCGTAAAAAAATTTTCCTCACATCGCCTTTGGTTCTTTTGCCAATTACCTTAAATTTGTGTCCTCTGGTTCTCGACCCTTCCACAAACGGGAACAGTTTCTCTTTATTTACTTTATCTAAACCTGTCATGATTTTGAACACTTCTATTAAATCTTCTCATATAAGCCATCTAATCTAATCCCACTCTCCTGCTGACTCTCTATGCCATTTAAGAATCCTCTTAAGAAGCAACTAATTCCCTTTAAAACAACATTGATGAATGACCATAACAACAAGGCAGCAAAGCATTCCTCAATCAAATAGTGATTTGTTATTCTAAATGCTAAACCTTTTTAGGCAAAGCAAATCATTATCAATGTCATATCCATAGCAACTTTTATGTCCCAATCATTAATTATGATTTTTGTAGGTCATTAAAGAGGAGAAGGCTTGTGATCTTTCTAACTACAAAGAATATTCAACTAACCTCAGTTGTAAAATTCCTGTTGAATTGCCTGCCAAGTTTTCGTTGCCTGTACACTTTAGTTATCCTGGTTGAGGCACCTCAGGAACAATTATTCCTTTCAATGGAGGTTTGGAAAGAAGTTAGGAATTTCTTGAGCAAATAGGAGAACAAAGCATTTATTGTTAGATATTACCGAGCGTGAAAATGATAACTAAATTGAAAAAATACCTCTGAGCACCATTTTACCAAAAGAGCAAGTCATGGCCCGAAAAAGACAGAAGTATATAAGAACATAAGAAATAGGAGCAGGATTAGGCCAATCGGCCCCTCGAGCCTGCTCCGCCATTCAATAAGATCATGGCTGATCTGATCCTAACCTCAAATCTAAATTCATGTCCAATTTCCTGCCCGCTCCCCGTAACCCCTAATTCCCTTTACTTCTAGGAAACTGTCGATTTCTGTTTTAAATTTATTTAATGATGTAGCTTCCACAGCTTCCTGGGGCAGCAAATTCCACAGACCTACTACCCTCTGAGTGAAGAAGTTTCTCCTCATCTCAGTTTTGAAAGAGCAGCCCCTTATTCTAAGATTATGCCCCCTAGTTCTAGTTTCACCCATCCTTGGGAACATCCTTACCGCATCCACCCGATCAAGCCCCTTCACAATCTTATATGTTTCAATAAGATCGCCTCTCAGTCTTCTGAACTCCAATGAGTAGAGTCCCAATCTACTCAACCTCTCCTCATACATCCACCCCCTCCTCCCCGGGATTAACCGAGTGAACCTTCTTTGTACTGCCTGGAGAGCAAGTATGTCTTTTCTTAAGTATGGAGACCAAAACTGTATGTAGTATTCCAGGTGCGATCTCACCAATACCTTATATAACTGCAGCAATACCTCCCTGTTTTTATATCCTATCCCCCGAGCAATAAAAGCCAACATTACGTTGGCCTTCTTGATCACCTGCTGCACCTGCATACTAACTTTTTGATCTTCTTGCACTAGGACCCCCAGATCCCTTTGTACTGCAGTACTTTCCAGTTTCTCGCCTTTAAGATAATAACTTGCTCTCTGATTTTTCCTGCCAAAGTGCATAACCTCACATTTTCCAATATTGTATTGCATCTGCCAAATCTCCGCCCACTCACCCAGCCTGTCTATATCCCCCTGTAGGTTTTTTATGTCCTCCTCACTCTCCACTTTCCCTCCCATCTTTGTATCATCTGCAAACTTTGATATGTCCTCCAAATCGTTAATATAGATTGTGAAGAGTTGGGGACCCAGCTCCGACCCCTGTGGAACACCACTGGCCACTGGTTGCCAGTCCGAGAATGAACCATTTATCCCAACTCTCTGCTTCCTGTTAGATAACCAATCCTCCACCCATGCCAAAATATTACCCCCAATCCAGTGATTCTTTATCTTGAGCAATAATCTTTTATGTGGCACCTTGTCGAATGCCTTCTGGAAGTCTAAATACACTACGTCCACTGGTTCCCCTTTATCCATCCTGTACGTTATGTCCTCAAAGAACTCAAGCAAATTTGTCAGACATGACTTCCCCTTCGTAAAGCCATACTGACTTTGTCCTATTAAATTATGTTTATCCAAATGTTCCGCTACTGTCTCCTTAATAATAGATTCCAAAATTTTACCCACCACAGATGTTAGGCTAACTGGTCTATAATTTCCAGCCTTCTGCCTACTACCCTTTTTAAATAAGGGTGTAACATTAGCAGTTTTCCAATCTGCCGGGACCTTTGCCGAGTCCAGAGAATTTTGGAAAATTATTACCAAAGCATCCACAATCCCTACTGCCACTTCCCTCAAGACCCTCGGGTGGAAGCCATCAGGTCCAGGGGATTTATCCGCCTTGAGTCCCATTATTTTACTGAGTACCAATTCCTTAGTGATTTTAATCGTATTTAGCTCCTCCCCCCCTAGAGCCCCCTGTTTGTCCAGTGTTGGGATATTCCTAGTGTCCTCTACCATAAAGACTGAAACAAAGACTGAAACATGTGGCCATTTACGGTGGTGTTGCATCTTGGAGGGTATGTCCGCCCAATGATTCCATAACTCAGTCAGCAAAATAATGGCGTACACTCATTTGAATATGCTCTGTCATTGGCTGCGTGCACCTTCCATGTAACATGTAGTACTGTGCTGGGGTAATGGAAATTATGGCTGCAAGCCTTTAAAGAGCCTAGAATAGCTGAAAATTACAGCATCAATCTAAGGAAACAGCAGGTCAGTAGTGAACATTATTGCCAGGCTGAGATTATTGCCAGCCAGGTGTAGTCGATGGCTCATGTGAGATTTTGTGGCATTTTTCAAGCATATGGTCTGGTGCAGGACTGGCAGAATCAATCAAAAAAGGAAGCAAGGCATTGGAAGGAGGCACATACCCTCCTGGATAAAATGCAGCAAAGGAGAGAAAGGCTGCAGGTTGTCATGGGAGAAGGCCTCAAAAAAGTGTCTTGCCGGCTATGTGGAGGAAGGTGACAGGGCACTGATGGCCACGCTTGTCACCCCCAGTCCAGTGCTGGGAAAAATTCAATGACCTGACAAGAATAGGCAAGATAACACACCTTAGGCACAATGGACACTAACACACTTTTCACTGTCTAAACTTATTAACTGCACAATATATCCTTCACACTGCACTTTGGTTAAGGGCTTCGCTAACTCCAAATTTGACAATACAGGAGATCTATTACATCAGCTGTCTGATACCATCTAGAAGACATTCATCAAATGCCAGTCCCCCACCTTATTCCCTCATTACAGAAGAAACTTGTATACAATGCCTGTGAAAGGCAGGGCACCAAAAGGGTTATTCTGGGCATTAGGGAGCTGATCACCTATGAGGAACAGACCATAGCATTGATGGGAAGGCACTCTGCTCCAGTCCTGGGAAATGGCGATAATGGTGCAGACAGTTAGTGGCAAACTCCCAGACCAATAGCCTTGCCGTTCCTATGAAGTAGTACACAGTCAGCAGTTTTTACACCCTTCTCTGACTCCTTAATCCCACGGTGACTAATGGTCACCAATTCTTACTTCTTTACTGCAGATTCATCACAGCAATGGGAGACAATGGAAGTGCAAGTCAACAGATTTGGGAACTCCAAGGTTGTTCCTCCTCATTATAACTTAAGCCACTAAACTCCAAGCAACATTGGTGAGCACACACATGGAAAGCCCCAGATCACCTTGCAAACTACAGCGTAGCCAGTATAGGATGGAAGCCCGACGGAAAGGGGTCCACTCCAGAATCCACCCACAAGGTTGTTGGGAAGCTGTTTTAAGCCCAAAACTCAACAAAAATAGCAGGCAAATTTGTGGCCTGTATCTTTAATCATTGCAGTTTCAATAGATTTGGCATTTTAAGTGTTTCAACACAACACAAGCTAGGTTTGCTGCGCTTAACATTTTTTGCAGCTGAAGGCAGCACTAAATACTGTAGAACATTAATATGTACAGCTGTACAGATCAGCACCAGTCTTGCACATCTATGTTTCTCCTTTAACAAAGGTAATGCCATTAAATGTCAAGGGGAGGTGATAAGAGAAGCAAACAGAAACTGTGGTAATCAAACACTAGGGGCTCGAATTTAGCAGGCCTGCGGGTTCCCAGCGGGTGGTCCTCCGGGAGCGTGGTCAACACGCTCGGCGAAATTAGTGGGTTGCCCACGCGATCGTAGCAGGCAACCCACTAATAGGAATCAATTACCTGCTCCTCCGGGGTCCACGGCGCTGGCCTGCGCGTCGGTCGGGCTGCGCATGCGCAGTACGATCTGTCAGCTGGAGGCTCTCTAGTTAAAGGGGCAGTCCTCCACTGACAGATGCTGCAACCAATGGGACAAATTGCAGCATGGAGCAGCCCAGGGGGAAGGCTGCTCCCAGTTTAATGATGCCTCACCCCAGCTATCATCAGATGGGGTGAGGAGGAGGGGGAGGACACAGATCTTCCCCCCGGCGGGCGGGAGGAAGCGGTCTGCCTCTGCCACCAAGAAGGCCTGGCTCGAGGTGGCAGAGGGGGTCACCTGCGCCACCAACATATGGCCCACCTGCATACAGTGCAGGAGGCGCTGCAATGACCGCAGTAGGTCAGCCGCAGTGAGAACACGTAGTCCTTCCCCTACACTCCATCTGCCACAACACTGCCCCCACCCCACATCTCCTTCGGCACCGCCAACACTATTCTGTCACATCACCCTTCATACCCACTCACACCCCATCCTCATCTTACCTCCACCTACTCACCTCGCCAGTACTCACCCTGCCACTAACACGCAACCCAATCCTCATACAATCTCACTGCTCCATCCCATACTCACCCTCTCGTGCATCTCCCTCACGGCCAGCCTCACTCAACCTGCCACCACCTGTGCTGCAGCCACAGGGCATGCATCACATATGTGCAGTAGGCAGCGTAAGGCAAACGTCTCGTCAGCATGAAGGGGGTGCACAAGGGTGTCTGAGGGTTTGTCATGGGTGTTACCCATATTGAATTTCAGAGCAACAAACAGCACACATTATATTGACACCACCACTGTCATGTCTCGGCGAATCCTGTCCGTTGTGTCCAATTATGCCCGCTCCTGGGTATCACTATGAGGACCCACCACTGATGCCACCCATCGTGTTACTGCAGAGTAGGTGCAGGTGTATTTGCAGGGCTCATCCGCGCAGACGACTGAGAGACATCGGCGGTGTAGCCGGCTGCACCCTGGAAGGATGCGGAGGAGAAGGTGTGGAGGGCAGTGGTGACTTTGCCAGCGACAGGTAAGCAGTTGGTGCTGGGGCCAGCCAGGAGCAGCTCGGCATGAAAGAGGCTGCAGATCTCCACGACTACACGTCGAGCGAATCTGCGCCTCCCTCTGCACTGCTGCTCGGAGAGGTCCGGGGAGCTGCGCCTCGGTCTGTGGACCCTGTGGCGAGGGTAGTGCCTTCTGCGACGCGTCTCTCTCTGCGGTAGCCCTCCCTCCTGCTGTGCAGGTGGGCGTGCAACAACACCGTGTTGGGGGGATCCACGTCTCTGCGGCGGACGGCGTGGACTGCGAGGCTGCTGGTGCTGGTCATGCTCTTCGTCCTCCGAGGGTCTCCACACACCACCCAACTGGCAGGTGTTGGTCTGAGGGGTTGTGCAGGGTAGGTGTGTGGTTCCTCGGACTGGGGCTGCGGTTTCGTGTCGGTCTGTCCTCTGGCTTGGCGGGGGGTGGTGGAGGGCAGGGGTTGCCCTATGTGATGCGGTGGCCTCCTGCGTGGGTGAGGGCTGTCCCCCGTGGAGCGCACCTTGGCACCTGCCACAGGCTGCTGGCTGCAACACGCCTGGTTGGAGAGGGACTGTTTCCCCCAGTGTGTGAAACTCACTGCCTTGAACCTAAAATCCCACACTTCCTCTTTTGACAGCTGCTTCAGCTCATTAACTGACCACAACGAGCAAGGTAAGTACTCTCAAGTGGAACCTCGCTGGTTTTAATTGCCTGCGGGATTCCCACCAGCTGGGCTTGCGCGCGCAGCCCCGCACATCAGCGCGGTACCCGGAAGTGGCCGGGATTTCGTCGCGATCCGGTCACGTGACCGGATATCGGGATTTTCGGGGCCACCCCGCTGGGAACCCGCCAGAAACACGATCCTAAAATCGAGTTTCACACACTGGGGGAAACAGTCCCTCTCCAACCAGGCGTGTTGCAGCCAGCAGCCTGTGGCAGGTGCCAAGGTGCGCTCCACGGGGGAGAGCCCTCACCCACGCAGGAGGCCACCGCGTCACATAGGGCAACCCCTGCCCTCCACCACCCCCCGCCAAGCCAGAGGACAGACCGACACGAAACCGCAGCCCCAGTCCGAGGACCCACCCACTTACCCTGCACAACCCCTCAGACCAACACCTGCCGGATGGGTGGTGCGTTGACATCGTCGGAGGACGAACAGGATGACCAGCCCCAGCAGCCTCGCAGTCCACGCCGTCCGCCTCGGAGACGTGGGGCCCCCCAACACGGTGCTGTGGCACACCCACCTGCACAGCAGGAGGGAGGGCAACCGCAGAGAGAGATGCGTCGCAGGAGGCACTACCCTCCGCACAGGGTGTAGAGAGCGAGGCTCAGCTTCATGGACCTCTCCGAGGAGCAGTGCATACGTCGGCTCAGAGTCAATCGCCAGGTAGTCGCCGACATCTGCAGCCTCCTTAACGACGAGCTGCTCCCTGATGGACCAAGCAGCATCTTCCGACCTGTCGCCGTCAAAGTCACCACTGCCCTCAACTTCTTCGCATCCGGTTCCTTCCAGGGTGCCACCGGGGACATCACCGGGGTCTGTCAGTCCTCTGCACACAAGTGCATAAGGCAGGTCACCGATGGGTTGTTCCGCAGGGCCTCGCACTACATCAACTTCGCCATGGACGAGCGCAGCCAGATGGAGAGGGCGGTTGGATTCCATGCCATGGCCGGCTTCCCACGGGTGCAGGGTGTAATCGACTGCACCCACATCGCAATACGGGCACCTCCGCATGAGCCAGGGCTGTTCATCAACAGGAAGGGGTATCACTCCATGAACGCCCAGCTCATCTGTGACCACCGCCAGAGATTCCTACACGTGTGCGCCAGATACCCCGGCAGCTGCCACGATGCCTTCGTCCTCAGGGAGTCCGCCGTCCCGCCCATCCTGCAGGCACCCAACGCCGGCAACGGCTGGCTCCTCGGCGACAAGGGGTATCCCCTACACACGTGGCTCATGACACCTCTGAGGAACCCCATCACCGAGCCGGAGCGTCGGTACAATGACAGCCACACTGCTACCAGGTCTACAATTGAGCAGACCATAGGGCTTCTCAAGATGCGCTTCAGGTGCCTTGATCGTTCTGGGGGAGCGCTGCAATACACACCATTCAGAGTGGGACGAATCATAGTTGTCTGCTGTGCCCTGCACAACATGGCCCAACAGAGAGGGGTGCCGCTGGAGGAGGCCCCATCCACACCCGCCACCCACATTGAGGAAGGCGAGGGCGAGGAGGAGGAGGAGGAGGAGGAGGAGGCGGAGGAGGAGGAGGCGGAGGAGGAGGACGCGCCAGAGGATGTTGGACGACCCATGCGCCGAACCGCGACTCACCGGGATGGTCGCCGGGCCAGGGAGGCACTCATACGTCACCGGTTCTCCTAGAGTCAGACACTGCGAGGCGCTCGCATCTCCTCACCTGCACATGCGAGCGGCCATACCAGCCCCCTCCACTGAAGAGTGCTGCCAGTAATCCTGCACCCACAGCAGTGTGCCCAATGGGTGGCAGCAGGTGTTCGCCGTCATGATGGCCTCCACGGAACGCACCTATTGCACAGGCCACGGAAGAATGGACGAGAGGTGGCAGGAGTGGTGAGAATAGAGTATTTAATATCTCCATTGTGACATTATATAAAAAAAAATGTACAAATTAATAAACACCCTGGTGTATTCCCTTTGTGATTATAACGCCTTTGCAATTCTTTTCCGGGAACCCCTACGTGGTGCTACCCCTGTGGCTCCAGCAGAGGTAGTGGCAGGTTGCTCGTGTTCTTGCCTTGACCGGGTAGATGCTTTTGGCGGACGGCCCCTGGGTTTCGGTGCCCGTGACGGCACCTCCACAGACTGCTCCTCCTGCACCGGGGCAGGGGCAGACTCGGCCACCTGGAGAGGAGGCACCATTGCGGGTACTGGTTGAGAGGTGGGCGACGGGTGGGACGTGGGGGCGCCTTGAGAAGCGTCCCCGCTTCCATGTCCCCGGTCACCATCATCCCTCTCTTGGACTCGGCCCACATCACCCCTTCCACCCTGCTGGACGGCAGTTTGGATGGCATGTGTGAGGCCTTGCAAGGCCACCCCTAGTGTATCCGTCAGCCTGTTGATGGCGGCGGAATGTTGCTCACCCTGAATCCGTACAGACGTTGTCAGGGCCTGCATGGACTCGATCTGGAGCTGTGTGTGACGCTCGAGGGAGGCCAGCCTGTCCTCCACCGCAGACAGTCCCGCACCTACCCGCGACACTGTGTCGCCGGTACCCTCCTGTGCCTGCGCCACCAATGCCCACATGCAGGAGTTGGACTCCTCCATCGCCTGCGCTATTGTGGACAATGCGCGCGGCACCTCTCCCAGTACCTCAGCAATTAGCTGGTGCCCCTCGACGACCCTCCTTTTCACTGGTGGCCCCCTGGGTTCAGCATCTGGGTCCGGCTGAGCAGAGCCTGGAGATGAGTGCTCCCTCCGTCGCGGACCCTCCGCGGCTGCCCCTGCCACCAGGGTCTGCTCATGCTCACTCGTGCGCGGTGACTCACCAAGTGCTACCCCAACTAGTTGGCGAGGGGGACCCACCGAGGTGCGTGTCTCTGCGCTGGTGGATGGTTGGCTCTGATGTGACGATGCACCCTCAGAGACCGCCATGTCCTCTGAGGAATCGCCCTCCACAATCACTTCACACACAGACGGACCTGCAAGAGAACAGAGGGCACTTTGAGGCATGTGGACCAAATTGACAGTGCGCCTGATGGCAGGTGATGATACGGTAACTCGCGATCATGGGTGTTGAGTGTCAGCTTTCCCTTACCGGCCGTTTCTGCAGCGACAGACTCGCCATCAGCCACCGACAGGCAATGTCACGTGCGGGCGCGGTCGAGCGCCTCCACCTCGGCGTCGGTGAGCTCCACCACTTGCGGCGGCCCACCTCCGGTGCGTGCCCTTTCCCTATTGTTCTTGTTTCTCTTCTCCTGTGAAGGCAAAACACAGATGTGTGAGTGGGTGCGTATTGCATCGTGAGACGCATCGAGCATCGGTGTGGTTGGGTTGAGCGTGGCGCGGATGGATGGGAGGATGCGTGGGCCACGTTCCCATCCCATTGCATGGGGATTGGGGTGTGTGGTAGTGTTCGGGTGGGGTCAGGGACGGTGGGTACTTGCGTGCACGGCGAGGATGGTGAATGAGTGGCTGTGAGGATTGCTGATGGAGCGCAGTGGTGGCTGTGCAGGAGGGGTTGTGATCTGTTTGGCGTGATGGTGGGGACGGGATGTGGGAGGGTGCGTTGGTGTACTCACCTTGCCAGACCTAGTCAGGTCATTGAAGCGCTTGCGGCACTGCTCCCAAGTCCTTGGGGTGTTGCCCCTGCTGCTCACCTCCGCCGCCACCTCTGCCCATGCCTTCCTGGTGGCGGCGGCAGGGAACTTGCGTCCATCTTCTGGGAAGAGCGTTTCCCTCCTCCTCCTCACGCCCTCCAGCATCAGCTGCAGTGCCAGGTCTGAGAAACGGGGCGCAGCCTTTCCCCTTTGCTGAGCCATCGTCTCAAACCTCTTGCTTGCAGCATGAGGGGCTTTGGGAGACTGCCCCTTTAAGTGGAGCTCCAACATCGCGTCGACGGTACTGCGCATGCGCAGCCGGCCGGCACGCAGCTGGGGAGCGGAGAACCCGGAA
>NW_027139188.1:0-15712 GCF_035084215.1 Heptranchias perlo
TACCCCCCTCTCTGACCCCCCTCTCTGACCCCCCACTCCGTCCCCCCCCCCCTCAGAGAGAGACAGACGAGCTCCTTCATCGCCCTCTGTCTGGGACTGGATCTGACCCCAGGACCCAGAGGGTGAGAGGTCAGCGTCTGACCCCAGGGCTCTCCGGGTGATGTACCGTTCTCGGTCTGGAGTTTGCCTTGCTCGATGTCAACTCGTTGATCACTCTCTGTCCCTCCTCGAACTTCAGTCTGTACTCGTTCATCTGGTCCTCCAGTGTCCTGCACATCTTCTCCAGGTTCACCTAAAGAATCAAATCAATCAGGGAAAGAAATTTAAATTCAGTCAACTTCCAGCTCCAGGAAAGAAACCAAATTCCCAACACCTGTCACTCCCAGGGCAGGTACAGGGTTAGATACAGAGTAAAGCTCCCTCTACACCGTCCCATCAAACACTCCCAGGGTCAGGTACAGGGTTAGATACAGAGTAAAGCTCCCTCTACACTGTCCCATCAAACACTCCCAGGGTCAGGTACAGGGTTAGATACAGAGTAAAGCTCCCTCTACACTGTCCCATCAAACACTCCAGGGTCAGGTACAGGGTTAGATACAGAGTAAAGCTCCCTCTACACTGTCCCATCAAACACTCCCAGGGCAGGTACAGGGTTAGATACAGAGTAAAGCTCCCTCTACACTGTCCCGTCAAACACTCCCAGGGTCAGGTACAGGGTTAGATACAGAGTAAAGCTCCCTCTACACTGTCCCATCAAACACTCCCAGGGTCAGGTACAGGGTTAGATACAGAGTAAAGCTCCCTCTACACTGTCCCATCAAACACTCCCAGGGGCAGGTACGGGGTTAGATACAGAGTAAAGCTCCCTCTACACTGTCCCATCAAACACTCCCAGGGTCAGGTACAGGGTTAGATACAGAGTAAAGCTCCCTCTACACTGTCCCATCAAACACTCCCAGGGTCAGGTACAGGGTTAGATACAGAGTAAAGCTCCCTCTACACTGTCCCATCAAACACTCCCAGGGGCAGGTACAGGGTTAGATACAGAGTAAAGCTCCCTCTACACTGTCCCATCAAACACTCCCAGGGTCAGGTACAGGGTTAGATACAGAGTAAAGCTCCCTCTACACTGTCCCGTCAAACACTCCCAGGGCAGGTACAGGGTTAGATACAGAGTAAAGCTCCCTCTCCACTGTCCCATCAAACACTCCCAGGGCAGGTACAGGGTTAGATACAGAGTAAAGCTCCCTCTACACTGTCCCATCAAACACTCCCAGGGCAGGTACAGGGTGAGATACAGAGTAAAGCTCCCTCTACACTGTCCCATCAAACACTCCCAGGGTCAGGTACAGGGTTAGATACAGAGTAAAGCTCCCTCTACACCGTCCCATCAAACACTCCCAGGGTCAGGTAGAGGGTTCGATACAGAGTAAAGCTCCCTCTACACCGTCCCATCAAACACTCCCAGGGTCAGGTACAGGGTTAGATACAGAGTAAAGCTCCCTCTACACTGTCCCATCAAACACTCCCAGGGTCAGGTACAGGGTTAGATACAGAGTAAAGCTCCCTCTACACTGTCCCATCAAACACTCCCAGGGTCAGGTACAGGGTTAGATACAGAGTAAAGCTCCCTCTACACTGTCCCATCAAACACTCCCAGGGTCAGGTACAGGGTTAGATACAGAGTAAAGCTCCCTCTACACTGTCCCATCAAACACTCCCAGGGTCAGGTACAGGGTTAGATACAGAGTAAAGCTCCCTCTACACTGTCCCATCAAACACTCCCAGGGTCAGGTAGAGGGTTAGATACAGAGTAAAGCTCCCTCTACACTGTCCCATCAAACACTCCCAGGGTCAGGTACAGGGTTAGACACAGAGTAAGGCTCCCTCTACACTGTCCCATCAAACACTCCCAGGGTCAGGTACAGGGTTAGATACAGAGTAAAGCTCCCTCCACACTGTCCCATCAAACACTCCCAGGGTCAGGTACAGGGTTAGATACAGAGTAAAGCTCCCTCTACACTGTCCCATCAAACACTCCCAGGGTCAGGTACAGGGTTAGATACAGAGTAAAGCTCCCTCTACACTGTCCCATCAAACACTCCCAGGGTCAGGTACAGGGTTAGATACAGAGTAAAGCTCCCTCTACACTGTCCCATCAAACACTCCCAGGGTCAGGTACAGGGTTAGATACAGAGTAAAGCTCCCTCTACACTGTCCCATCAAACACTCCCAGTTCGATACAGAATGCAGTCACGAGTTTTCGAGTAATTGAGGTTATGATAACCTCAGATTCTCCTATTTACCATTCGTCTCCAGGTGACCCTCAGATTCCCCTATTGACCATTAGTCTCTCGGTGACCTTGGATTGCCCTGTTTACCATTAGTCTCTAGGTGACCCTCGGATTCCCCTGTTTACCATTAGTCTCTAGGTGACCCTCAGATTCCCCTATTTACCATTAGTCTCTAGGTGACCCTCAGATTCCCCTATTTACCATTAGTCTCTAGGTGACCCTCGGATTCCCCTATTTACCATTAGTCTCTAGGTGACCCTCAGATTCCCCTATTTACCATTAGTCTCTAGGTGACCCTCGGATTCCCCTATTTACCATTAGTCTCTTGGTGACCCTACCTTTGCCTTGACGACCTGCTCCATGTTGGAGGAGACATCATCGAGCTCCAGCTTGAACTCACTCTTTTCCTTCTCGAGTTTCTGTTTGACCCTCTGGAGGTTGTCGATCTGCTCGCCCAGCTCAGCCACCGAGTCGGAGTGCTTCTTGCGCAGGGCGGACGAGGTGGCCTCGTGCTGGAGGGTTGCCTCCTCGAGGTCACGCCGCAGTTTGAGGAACTCCGCCTCCCGCTTCTTGTTCATCTCCACCTGGGCCAAGGTGGCCCCGCCCGCCTCCTCCAGCCGCTCGCTGATCTCCTCCAGCTCGCGGGACAGGTCCGCCCGCTGCTTCTCAATCTTAGCCCGGGCCGCCCGCTCGGCCTCCAGCTCCTCCTCCAGCTCCTCGATCCGGGCCTGAGCGGAGAGGGAGAGGAGGGACACGATTTAACGGCATCCGCCACTCTAAACCCCACCACCGCCCCACCGGTTGCTCTTAAACCGCGCATCATGTGGCGGACAGCCGAGTGGCCACTGACCCTCCAACAGTGCGGCGCTCCCTCCGTACCGACCCTCCGACCCTCCGACAGTGCGGCGCTCCCTCAGTACGGACCCTCCGACAGTGCGGCCCTCCCTCAGTACCGACCCTCCGACAGTGCGGCGCTCCCTCAGTACCGACCCTCCGACAGTGCGGCCCTCCCTCAGTACTGACCCTCCGACAGTGCGGCGCTCCCTCAGTACCGACCCTCCGACAGTGCGGCGCTCCCTCAGTACCGACCCTCCGACAGTGCGGCGCTCCCTCAGTACCGACCCTCCGACAGTGCGGCGCTCCCTCAGTACCGACCCTCCGACAGTGCGGCGCTCCCTCAGTACCGACCCTCCGACAGTGCGGCCCTCCCTCAGTACCGACCCTCCGACAGTGCGGCCCTCCATCAGTACCGACCCTCCGACAGTGCGGCGCTCCCTCAGTACCGACCCTCCGACAGTGCGGCGCTCCCTCAGTACCGACCCTCCGACAGTGCGGCGCTCCCTCAGTACCGACCCTCCGACAGTGCGGCGCTCCCTCAGTACCGATCCTCCGACAGTGCGGCGCTCCCTCAGTACCGACCCTCCGACAGTGCGGCGCTCCCTCAGTACCGACCCTCCGACAGTGCGGCGCTCCCTCAGTACCGACCCTCCGACAGTGCGGCCCTCCCTCAGTACCGACCCTCCGACAGTGCGGCCCTCCCTCAGTACCGACCCTCCGACAGTGCGGCGCTCCCTCAGTACCGACCCTCCGACAGTGCGGCCCTCCCTCAGTACCGACCCTCCGACAGTGCGGCGCTCCCTCAGTACCGACCCTCCGACAGTGCGGCGCTCCCTCAGTACCGACCCTCCGACAGTGCGGCGCTCCCTCAGTACTGACCCTCCGACAGTGCGGCGCTCCCTCAGTACTGACCCTCCGACAGTGCGGCGCTCCCTCAGTACTGACCCTCCGACAGTGCGGCGCTCCCTCAGTACTGACCCTCCGACAGTGCGGCCCTCCCTCAGTACTGACCCTCCGACAGTGCGGCGCTCCCTCAGTACTGACCCTCCGACAGTGCGGCGCTCCCTCAGTACCGACCCTCCGACAGTGCGGCCCTCCCTCAGTACTGACCCTCCGACAGTGCGGCGCTCCCTCAGTACTGACCCTCCGACAGTGCGGCCCTCCCTCAGTACTGACCCTCCGACAGTGCGGCGCTCCCTCAGTACCGACCCTCCGACAGTGCGGCGCTCCCTCAGTACTGACCCTCCGACAGTGCGGCGCTCCCTCAGTACTGACCCTCCGACAGTGCGGCGCTCCCTCAGTACTGACCCTCCGACAGTGCGGCCCTCCCTCAGTACTGACCCTCCGACAGTGCGGTGCTCCCTCGGTACCGACCCTCCGACAGTGCGGCCCTCCCTCAGTACCGACCCTCCGACAGTGCGGCGCTCCCTCAGTACTGACCCTCCGACAGTGCGGCCCTCCCTCAGTACTGACCCTCCGACAGTGCGGCGCTCCCTCAGTACTGACCCTCCGACAGTGCGGCGCTCCCTCAGTACTGACCCTCCGACAGTGCGGCGCTCCCTCAGTACTGACCCTCCGACAGTGCGGCCCTCCCTCAGTACAGACCCTCCGACAGTGCGGCGCTCCCTCAGTACCGACCCTCCGACAGTGCGGCGCTCCCTCAGTACCGACCCTCCGACAGTGCGGCGCTCCCTCAGTACCGACCCTCCGACAGTGCGGCGCTCCCTCAGTACTGACCCTCCGACAGTGCGGCCCTCCCTCAGTACTGACCCTCCGACAGTGCAGCGCTCCCTCAGTACCGACCCTCCGACAGTGCGGCGCTCCCTCAGTACTGACCCTCCGACAGTGCGGCCCTCCCTCAGTACTGACCCTCCGACAGTGCGGCGCTCCCTCAGTACTGACCCTCCGACAGTGCGGCGCTCCCTCAGTACTGACCCTCCGACAGTGCGGCCCTCCCTCAGTACTGACCCTCCGACAGTGCGGCGCTCCCTCAGTACTGACCCTCCGACAGTGCGGCGCTCCCTCAGTACCGACCCTCCGACAGTGCGGCGCTCCCTCAGTACCGACCCTCCGACAGTGCGGCCCTCCCTCAGCACCGACCCTCCGACAGTGCGGCGCTCCCTCAGTACCGACCCTCCGACAGTGCGGCTCTCCCTCAGTACTGACCCTCCGACAGTGCGGCCCTCCCTCAGCACCGACCCTCCGACAGTGCGGCGCTCCCTCAGTACCGACCCTCCGACAGTGCGGCTCTCCCTCAGCACCGACCCTCCGACAGCGCGGCGCTCCCTCAGTACTGACCCTCCGACAGTGCGGCCCTCCCTCAGCACCGACCCTCCGACAGTGCGGCGCTCCCTCAGTACCGACCCTCCGACAGTGCGGCGCTCCCTCAGTACCGACCCTCCGACAGTGCGGCGCTCCCTCAGTACCGACCCTCCGACAGTGCGGCGCTCCCTCAGTACTGACCCTCCCACAGTGCGGCGCTCCCTCGGTACCGACCCTCCGACAGTGCGGCGCTCCCTCAGTACCGACCCTCCGACAGTGCGGCCCTCCCTCAGTACTGACCCTCCGACAGTGCGGCGCTCCCTCAGTACTGACCCTCCGACAGTGCGGCCCTCCCTCAGTACCGACCCTCCGACAGTGCGGCGCTCCCTCAGTACTGACCCTCCGACAGTGCGGCCCTCCCTCAGTACTGACCCTCCGACAGTGCGGCGCTCCCTCAGTACTGACCCTCCGACAGTGCGGCGCTCCCTCAGTACCGACCCTCCGACAGTGCGGCGCTCCCTCAGTACTGACCCTCCGACAGTGCGGCCCTCCCTCGGTACCGACCCTCCGACAGTGCGGCGCTCCCTCAGTACCGACCCTCCGACAGTGCGGCGCTCCCTCAGTTCTACACTGGGAGTGTGGGCCTGGATTGTGTCCTCAAGTTTCCGGAGTGGGACCCGAAACCCCGACCTTCTGACTCAGAGGCGCAATGACCGTCTCTCCCTCGCCCTTCAGCGTTTATCCCTCCGTTCCCCATCCGACATCCTCTCCCTCGCCCCTCGCGCTCCTCCCCACCCTCAATGCGTCGCGATTGAGACCCGTCTCTCACCCTCTCCTCCAACCTATTCCCAGGAACGTCAGAGAGAGAGAGAGAGAGGGACCCCCTCCCCCTCCATCCCTCCCGAGTCTCCCCTCCCCTCCTCCTATCGGCAGGGCTTGGCAAACCCGAAGCATGGAGTCAACTGACCGTCCTCCCCTGGTCGACCTCTCCTCCTCTTGCCCCCTCCCCCCCCGACCTTGGTGGGATCTCCTTCTCGGGGCCAATCTCAGCCGGGACTCTCGGTGGCCAAGGAACGTTGGAGATGTCCTTGGCCGGACAGGGCCTCACCTGGAGCTCTTTGTGCTTCTTCTGCAGTTGAATAGCCAGCGCCTGTTCGTCCTCAATCCTGCTGTTGAGGTGACTGATTTCGAACTCCTTCCTGCGGGGGGAGGGAGGGAGGGAGAGAGGAACGAGAGTGAGAGGCGTCACAGTGAAGGAAAGAAGGGGACTCGCCTCTGTCCGGCGCCTCCCAGGACATCCCATAATCCGTCGTGTCCAAATGACCCACTTTCAATGCGGCCATGTGGGCAAGCATGGCAGCCATTTTGTGCTCAGCAAGATCCCACAGACGTCCAGTGACCTGAACGCCCTCGTTCATGTGTTTTTTTTTTACTCATGTTGGTCGAGGGATAAATATCGAGGGAACCCCGAGGAGAACTCCCCCTGCTCTTCCTCCAATAGTGGCCGTGGGATCTTTTACCCCCCACCCGAGAGGGGCAGAGGGGGCCCTCGGTTTAACGTCTCGTTCCCCGAAAGACGGCCCCTCCGACAGTGCGGCGCTCCCTCGGTACCGACCCTCCGACAGTGCGGCCCTCCCTCAGTACCGACCCTCCGACAGTGCGGCCCTCCCTCCGTACTGACCCTCCGACAGTGCGGCGCTCCCTCAGTACCGACCCTCCGACAGTGCGGCCCTCCCTCAGTACTGACCCTCCGACAGTGCGGCGCTCCCTCCGTACTGACCCTCCGACAGTGCGGCGCTCCCTCAGTACCGACCCTCCGACAGTGCGGCCCTCCCTCAGTACTGACCCTCCGACAGTGCGGCGCTCCCTCCGTACTGACCCTCCGACAGTGCGGCGCTCCCTCAGTACCGACCCTCCGACAGTGCGGCCCTCCCTCAGTACTGACCCTCCGACAGTGCGGCCCTCCCTCAGTACTGACCCTCCGACAGTGCGGCGCTCCCTCCGTACTGACCCTCCGACAGTGCGGCACTCCCTCAGTACCGACCCTCCGACAGTGCGGCGCTCCCTCAGTACTGACCCTCCGACAGTGCGGCGCTCCCTCAGTACCGACCCTCCGACAGTGCGGCGCTCCCTCAGTACTGACCCTCCGACAGTGCGGCGCTCCCTCAGTACTGACCCTCCGACAGTGCAGCGCTCCCTCAGTACTGACCCTCCGACAGTGCGGCGCTCCCTCAGTACTGACCCTCCGACAGTGCGGCGCTCCCTCAGTACTGACCCTCCGACAGTGCGGCGCTCCCTCAGTACTGACCCTCCGACAGTGCGGCCCTCCCTCAGTACTGACCCTCCGACAGTGCGGCGCTCCCTCAGTACGGACCCTCCGACAGTGCGGCGCTCCCTCAGTACCGACCCTCCGACAGTGCGGCCCTCCCTCACTACTGACCCTCCGACAGTGCGGCGCTCCCTCAGTACCGACCCTCCGAAAGTGCGGCCCTCCCTCAGTACCGACCCTCCGACAGTGCGGCGCTCCCTCAGTACTGACCCTCCGACAGTGCGGCGTTCCCTCAGTACTGACCCTCCGACAGTGCGGCGTTCCCTCAGTACTGACCCTCCGACAGGGCGGCCCTCCCTCAGTACTGACCCTCCGACACTCCCTCAGTACTGACCCTCCGACAGGGCGGCCCTCCCTCAGTACTGACCCTCCGACAGTGCGGCGCTCCCTCAGTACTGACCCTCCGACAGTGCGGGGCTCCCTCAGTACCGACCCTCCGACAGTGCGGCGCTCCCTCAGTACCGACCCTCCGACAGTGCGGCGCTCCCTCAGTACCGACCCTCCGACAGTGCGGCGCTCCCTCGGTACCGACCCTCCGACAGTGCGGCGCTCCCTCAGTGACCCACCCTCGCCCCTCGACCCTCGCAGCTGAAGGGAGTACAGGCCTCGTCCGTGCGAACTGCCCTCCCAATTTAACCCTCGAATCCCGCGGCCCTGAAGACCTTGACGGGAGGGGAGGGGAGGAGCGGCCTGGATGTAGGCCCGGAGAGAAGCCTGGGACTTTCCTGCACATCTCGGGCCCACTTACTTTTTGAGTTTCTCCTCCGCTTGCTGCTTGTCGTTCTCCAAGTCCATGACGTTCTCCTGGGACAGTTTCAGGTCTCCTTCCAGCTTCCGTTTGGCCCGTTCCAGGTCCATCCTGACTTTCTTCTCCTGTTCCAGGGAGCCCTCGAGCTGCGGGGAGGAGGAGGAGAGAGGGGGGAGTGTTAATCGTCCATCTCTTGGTCTAAAGACCCTCCTTAGACCCCCCATCACCCTCAGGACCCTCCTCAGACCCCCCCATCACCCTCAGGACCCTCCTTAGACCCCCCATCACCCTCAGGACCCTCCTTAGACTCCCCACCACCCTCAGGACCCTCCTCAGACCCCCCCATCACCCTCAGGACCCTCCTTAGACCCCCTATACCCTCAGGACCCTCCTCAGACCCCCCCATCACCCTCAGGACCCTCCTTAGACCCCCCCATCACCCTCAGGACCCTCCTTAGACCCCCCCATCACCCTCAGGACCCTCCTTGGACTCCCCATCACCCTCAGGACCCTCCTTAGACTCCCCAATCACCCTCAGGACCCTCCTTAGACCCCCCATCACCCTCTGGACCCTCCTTAGCCCCCCCATCACCCTCAGGACCCTCCTTAGACCCCCCATCACCCTCAGGACCCTCCTTAGCCCCCCCATCACCCTCAGGACCCTCCTTAGACCCCCCATCACCCTCAGGACCCTCCTTAGACCCCCCATCACCCTCAGGACCCTCCTTAGCCCCCCCATCACCCTCAGGACCCTCCTTAGCCCCCCCATCACCCTCAGGACCCTCCTTAGACCCCCATCACCCTCAGGACCCTCCTTAGACCCCCCCCATCACCCTCAGGACCCTCCTTAGCCCCCCCATCACCCTCAGGACCCTCCTTAGACCCCCATCACCCTCAGGACCCTCCTTAGCCCCCCCATCACCCTCAGGACCCTCCTTAGACCCCCTCACCCTCAGGACCCTCCTTAGACCCCCATCACCCTCAGGACCCTCCTTAGACCCCCATCACCCTCAGGACCCTCCTTAGACCCCCCCATCACCCTCAGGACCCTCCTTAGACCCCCATCACCCTCAGGACCCTCCTTAGACCCCCCCATCACCCTCAGGACCCTCCTTAGACCCCCCCATCACCCTCAGGACCCTCCTTAGACCCCCCCATCACCCTCAGGACCCTCCCTAGACCCCCATCACCCCCAGGACCCTCCTTAGCCCCCCCATCACCCTCAGGACCCTCCTTAGACCCCCATCACCCTCAGGACCCTCCTTAGACCCCCCCATCACCCTCAGGACCCTCCTTAGACCCCCCCATCACCCTCAGGACCCTCCTTAGACCCCCCCATCACCCTCAGGACCCTCCCTAGACCCCCATCACCCCCAGGACCCTCCTTAGCCCCCCCATCACCCTCAGGACCCTCCTTAGACCCCCATCACCCTCAGGACCTTCCTTAGACCCCCCCCCCATCACCCTCCATCAAACAGAGTCATCGAGTCGTCGTCTCGGGAGGGAATTCCCGAGCTCAGGGCCCAGGCAGCTGAAGGCAGAGCCGCCAATGGCGGAGCGAAGGGAGTTGGGGAGGGCGAGGTGGGGGCATAATTCAGCCCAGGCCCGGAATGGAGCCTGGGCCTTTCCTGCTCTGTGTATGGGGGAGGCGAGGGGAGGGGCTAATTCAGCCCAGGCCCGGAATGGAGCCTGGGCCTTTCCTGCTCTGTGTATGGGGGGTTGGAGATACTCACGTCGTCCACCTGCTGCTCCAACTTGGCCTTGGCCTTGGTCAGACCGTTGACTTTGTCCTCCTCCCCCTGGAGGTCGTCCAGAGTCTGCTGGTGGGCCTCCTGCAGGGCCTTCTTCTCCTTGGTGAGTTTGGCGATGATCTCGTCCAGTCCCGCCATCTCCTCCGTCAGATTCTTCACCTGTTCAAACGTGGAATCGTAGACCGATGCAACACAGGAGGAGGCCATTCTGCCCATCGTACCTGTGCCGTCTCTTTGAAAGATCTATCCAATTAGACCCTTTCCCTTCAATATCCCACCCAGTCTAATCCCACTCTCCCCTCACTCCCCGTACCCTTTAATATCCCACCCAGTGTAATCCCACTCTCCCCCTCTCTCCCCGTACCCTTTAATATCCCACCCAGTCTAATCCCACTCTCCCCCCTCACTCCCCGTCCCCTTTAATATCCCACCCAGTCTAATCCCACTCTCCCCCTCACTCCCCGTACCCTTTAATATCCCACCCAGTCTAATCCCACTCTCCCCTCACTCCCCGTACCCTTTAATATCCCACCCAGTCTAATCCCACTCTCCCCCCTCACTCCCCGTCCCCTTTAATATCCCACCCAGTCTAATCCCACTCTCCCCCTCACTCCCCGTCCCCTTTAATATCCCACCCAGTCTAATCCCACTCTCCCCTCACTCCCCGTACCCTTTAATATCCCACCCAGTCTAATCCCACTCTCCCCTCACTCCCCGTACCCTTTAATATCCCACCCAGTCTAATCCCACTCTCCCCCTCACTCCCCGCACCCTTTAATATCCCACCCAGTCTAATCCCACTCTCCCCTCACTCCCCGTACCCTTTAATATCCCACCCAGTCTAATCCCACTCTCCCCTCACTCCCCGTACCCTTTAATATCCCACCCAGTCTAATCCCACTCTCCCCTCACTCCCCGTACCCTTTAATATCCCACCCAGTCTAATCCCACTCTCCCCCTCACTCCCCGTACCCTTTAATATCCCACCCAGTCTAATCCCACTCTCCCCCTCACTCCCCGTACCCTTTAATATCCCACCCAGTCTAATCCCACTCTCCCCTCACCCCCCGTACCCTTTAATATCCCACCCAGTCTAATCCCACTCTCCCCTCACTCCCCGTACCCTTTAATATCCCACCCAGTCTAATCCCACTCTCCCCCTCACTCCCCGTACCCTTTAATATCCCACCCAGTCTAATCCCACTCTCCCCCTCACTCCCATTACCCTTTAATATCCCACCCAGTCTAATCCCACTCTCCCCCTCACTCCCCGTACCCTTTAATATCCCACCCAGTCTAATCCCACTCTCCCCTCACTCCCCGTACCCTTTAATATCCCACCCAGTCTAATCCCACTCTCCCCCCTCACTCCCCGTACCCTTTAATATCCCACCCAGTCTAATCCCACTCTCCCCCTCACTCCCCATACCCTTTAATATCCCACCCAGTCTAATCCCACTCTCCCCCCTCACTCCCCGTACCCTTTAATATCCCACCCAGTCTAATCCCACTCTCCCCTCACTCCCCGTACCCTTTAATATCCCACCCAGTCTAATCCCACTCTCCCCTCACTCCCCGTACCCTTTAATATTCCCACCCAGTCTAATCCCACTCTCCCCCTCACTCCCCGTACCCTTTAATATCCCACCCAGTCTAATCCCACTCTCCCCCTCACTCTCCGTACCCTTCAATATCCCACCCAGTCTAATCCCACTCTCCCCTCACTCCCCATACCCTTTAATATCCCACCCAGTCTAATCCCACTCTCCCCTCACTCCCCGTACCCTTTAATATCCCACCCAGTCTAATCCCACTCTCCCCCTCACTCCCCGTACCCTTTAATATCCCACCCAGTCTAATCCCACTCTCCCCTCACTCCCCATACCCTTTAATATCCCACCCAGTCTAATCCCACTCTCCCCTCACTCCCCGTACCCTTTAATATCCCACCCAGTCTAATCCCACTCTCCCCCTCACTCCCATTACCCTTTAATATCCCACCCAGTCTAATCCCACTCTCCCCTCACTCCCCATACCCTTTAATATCCCACCCAGTCTAATCCCACTCTCCCCTCACTCCCCGTACCCTTTAATATCCCACCCAGTCTAATCCCACTCTCCCCTCACTCCCCATACCCTTTAATATCCCACCCAGTCTAATCCCACTCTCCCCTCACTCCCCATACCCTTTAATATCCCACCCAGTCTAATCCCACTCTCCCCCTCACTCCCCGTACCCTTTAATATCCCACCCAGTCTAATCCCACTCTCCCCTCACTCCCCGTACCCTTTAATATCCCACCCAGTCTAATCCCACTCTCCCCTCACTCCCCATACCCTTTAATATCCCACCCAGTCTAATCCCACTCTCCCCTCACTCCCCGTACCCTTTAATATCCCACCCAGTCTAATCCCACTCTCCCCTCACTCCCCATACCCTTTAATATCCCACCCAGTCTAATCCCACTCTCCCCTCACTCCCCGTACCCTTTAATATCCCACCCACTCTAATCCCACTCTCCCCCTCACTCCCCGTACCCTTTAATATCCCACCCAGTCTAATCCCACTCTCCCCTCACTCCCCGTACCCTTTAATATCCCACCCAGTCTAATCCCACTCTCCCCCTCACTCCCCGTACCCTTTAATATCCCACCCAGTCTAATCCCACTCTCCCCTCACTCCCCGTACCCTTTAATATCCCACCCAGTCTAATCCCACTCTCCCCCTCACTCCCCGTACCCTTTAATATCCCACCCAGTCTAATCCCACTCTCCCCTCACTCCCCGTACCCTTTAATATCCCACCCAGTCTAATCCCACTCTCCCCTCACTCCCCGTACCCTTTAATATCCCACCCAGTCTAATCCCACTCTCCCCCTCACTCCCCGCACCCTTTAATATCCCACCCAGTCTAATCCCACTCTCCCCTCACTCCCCGTACCCTTTAATATCCCACCCAGTCTAATCCCACTCTCCCCTCACTCCCCGTACCCTTTAATATCCCACCCAGTCTAATCCCACTCTCCCCTCACTCCCCGTACCCTTTAATATCCCACCCAGTCTAATCCCACTCTCCCCCTCACTCCCCGTACCCTTTAATATCCCACCCAGTCTAATCCCACTCTCCCCCTCACTCCCCGTACCCTTTAATATCCCACCCAGTCTAATCCCACTCTCCCCCTCACTCCCCGTACCCTTTAATATCCCACCCAGTCTAATCCCACTCTCCCCTCACTCCCCGTACCCTTTAATATCCCACCCAGTCTAATCCCACTCTCCCCCTCACTCCCCGTACCCTTTAATATCCCACCCAGTCTAATCCCACTCTCCCCTCACTCCCCATACCCTTTAATATCCCACCCAGTCTAATCCCACTCTCCCCTCACTCCCCGTACCCTTTAATATCCCACCCAGTCTAATCCCACTCTCCCCTCACTCCCCGTACCCTTTAATATCCCACCCAGTCTAATCCCACTCTCCCCCTCACTCCCCGTACCCTTTAATATCCCACCCAGTCTAATCCCACTCTCCCCTCACTCCCCGTACCCTTTAATATCCCACCCAGTCTAATCCCACTCTCCCCTCACTCCCCGTACCCTTTAATATCCCACCCAGTCTAATCCCACTCTCCCCTCACTCCCCGTACCCTTTAATATCCCACCCAGTCTAATCCCACTCTCCCCTCACTCCCCGTACCCTTTAATATCCCACCCAGTCTAATCCCACTCTCCCCTCACTCCCCGTACCCTTTAATATCCCACCCAGTCTAATCCCACTCTCCCCTCACTCCCCGTACCCTTTAATATCCCACCCAGTCTAATCCCACTCTCCCCTCACTCCCCGTACCCTGTAATATCCCACCCAGTCTAATCCCACTCTCCCCTCACTCCCCGTACCCTTTAATATCCCACCCAGTCTAATCCCACTCTCCCCTCACTCCCCGTACCCTTTAATATCCCACCCAGTCTAATCCCACTCTCCCCTCACTCCCCGTACCCTTTAATATCCCACCCAGTCTAATCCCACTCTCCCCTCACTCCCCGTACCCTTTAATATCCCACCCAGTCTAATCCCACTCTCCCCTCACTCCCCGTACCCTTTAATATCCCACCAGTCTAATCCCACTCTCCCCCTCACTCCCCGTACCCTTCAATATCTCACCGAAAGGCTGTTTGAACTGTGCAACAATTTGGGCGTCTCCGTGGGGAGAGAGATCTCACCTTGTTGAAACTGCCTATGTAAACATTTAGAATGGAAAACCCATATGTAAACAGTCACGCTGTCATCGTTGGACTTGGCCAGGGGGAGGTGGCTCTGCGGAGCTGAGTTGACCAAGTGTCTCTCTCTCTCCCTGCTCCGTGTCACACGCCGGGCTCCATGATAATATGTAAACATTTAGCATGGAAAATCTCTATGTAAACAGTCACGCCGGTCATTGCAGGACTCGGCCAGGAGGTGTCTCTCCGGGGTTGAGTTGACCAATGTCTCTCTCCCCTCTCCGAGCGCCATGACGATATGTAAACGAGCCGAGCTGTAACGGAGCCTCTTACCTTGTTCTCGGTTGCGTGTTTCTCCTTCTCCACCTTGGCCAGGGTCAGCTCAAGGTCGTCGATGTCCTTCTTCAGCTCCGAGCACTCGTCCTCCAGCTTCCTCTTCTTGGCCGTCAGCTCGGCATTCATCTCCTCCTCGTCGTCCAGCCTCTCCATCAGCTCCTTCCCCTTGGCCTCCAGCCCGATCTTGTTCTTGATCAGTTGGTCGCATCTCTCCTCTGCATCGGTCAGGTTGTCCTGCTCCTGTTGGGGGGCAAGGAGGAGGAGGAGAGACCAAGAGTTGGGTTAGATCTCGTCTGGGCTTTGGCGAGGGGGGGGGAAATGGGGAGGGGCTCCCATTGTCCTCTCTCTCTCTGCTGAGGGACTGGACTCCATGGCCTCCTCGCCCCCCCTCCCTATCTCTGTGACCTCCTCCAGCCCCCTACGACCCTCCGAGATCTCTGCGCTCCTCCAATTCTGGCATCTTGTCCATCCCCCCGATTCCCATCGCTCCACCATTGGCGGCCGTGCCTTCAGCTGCCCGGGGCCCTGAGCTCCCTAAACCCCTCCCCCTCTCTCTCTCCTCCTTTAAGACGCTCCTTAAAACCTCCCTCGTTGACCGAGCTCTTGGTCTCCTGTCCTGATATCTCCTCATGGGGGCCCGGGGACTGATTTACTTCCTGTGAAGCCCCTCGGGGAGGTTTTACTACGTTAACGGCGCTGTAGAATTGGGAATTGTTGTTGGCCGGGGCCGTTGCTCAGACACTGACCTTTTTCCATGGGAACAGGAGGAGGCCATTCAGCCCCTCGAGCCTGTTCCGCCGTGGCTGATCTGCATCCGCCCGCCATGGCTCCATATCCCTTGGCCAGCAAAAATCTATCGACCTCAGATTTAACGAGAACTCGGGGGGCAGGGGGGCAGTGGGGTCAGACACTGACCTCTCACCCTCTGGGGACCTGGA